>NC_090649.1:35207705-35492705 GCF_040937935.1 Hyperolius riggenbachi
AACACAACAGGAGGTCCCAGACAGCGGTCGTGCAGCCCACATTGTGTCCAATACACAACTGGGACAACACAGTTTTCAACCCGGGCACCTCAGAAAAATTAAACCTTTTTTTTTTAATGGTTTGTTTGGTTTTGGTTTTGCAACCAATATAGCTATTGTTTGACGTAATAGCTGGTGGCAGAGTGGCAGCAGAAGGTAATTCTGTGTACCCTGGCAGTGGGAAACACAGACAGACAGCAGCAGCAGGAGGAGGAATGGAGGAGTAATGTGAGCAGCTATTGTTTGACGTAATAGCTGGTGGCAGAGTGGCAGCAGAAGGTAAATCACCTGTGTACCCTGGCAGTGGGAAACACAGACAGACAGCAGCAGCAGCAGCAGGAGGAGGTATGGAGGAGTAGTGTGAGTGTGGCAGCAGGTAGGCAGCGTGACATAATAGCCCTGGTACCTAGCGGTGATACCAGGGCTGTAAATAAACACAACAGGAGGTCCCAGACAGCGGTCGTGCAGCCCACATTGTGTCCAATACACAACTGGGACAACACAGTTTTCAACCCGGGCACCTCAGAAAAATTAAACCTTTTTTTTTTGTATGGTTTTTTGGTTTTTGGTTTTACAACCAATATAGCTATTGTTTGACGTAATAGCTGGTGGCAGAGTGGCAGCAGAAGAAGGTAATTCTGTGTACCCTGGCAGTGGGAAACACAGACAGACAGCAGCAGCAGGAGGAGGAATGGAGGAGTAGGCGAGCAGCTATTGTTTGACGTAATAGCTGGTGGTAGAGTGGCAGCAGAAGGTAAATCATCTGTGTACCCTGGCAGTGGGAAACACAGACAGACAGCAGCAGCAGCAGCAGGAGGAGGTATGGAGGAGCAGTGTGAGTGTGGCAGCAGGTAGGCAGCGTGACATAATAGCCCTGGTACC
Source organism: Hyperolius riggenbachi (assembly GCF_040937935.1). Taxonomy (NCBI): domain Eukaryota; kingdom Metazoa; phylum Chordata; class Amphibia; order Anura; family Hyperoliidae; genus Hyperolius; species Hyperolius riggenbachi. Next base: position 35,208,627 of record NC_090649.1, read on the forward strand.
TAGCGGTGATACCAGGGCTGTAAATAAACACAACAGGAGGTCCCAGACAGCGGTCGTGCAGCCCACATTGTGTCCAATACACAACTGGGACAACACAGTTTTCAACCCGGGCACCTCAGAAAAATTAAACCTTTTTTTTTTGTATGGTTTTTTGGTTTTTGGTTTTACAACCAATATAGCTATTGTTTGACGTAATAGCTGGTGGCAGAGTGGCAGCAGAAGAAGGTAATTCTGTGTACCCTGGCAGTGGGAAACACAGACAGACAGCAGCAGCAGGAGGAGGAATGGAGGAGTAGGCGAGCAGCTATTGTTTGACGTAATAGCTGGTGGCAGAGTGGCAGCAGAAGGTAAATCATCTGTGTACCCTGGCAGTGGGAAACACAGACAGACAGCAGCAGCAGCAGCAGCAGGAGGAGGTATGGAGGAGCAGTGTGAGTGTGGCAGCAGGTAGGCAGCGTGACATAATAGCCCTGGTACCTAGCGGTGATACCAGGGCTGTAAATAAACACAACAGGAGGTCCCAGACAGCGGTCGTGCAGCCCACATTGTGTCCAATACACAACTGGGACAACACAGTTTTCAACCCGGGCACCTCAGAAAAATTAAACCTTTTTTTTTTAATGGTTTGTTTGGTTTTGGTTTTGCAACCAATATAGCTATTGTTTGACGTAATAGCTGGTGGCAGAGTGGCAGCAGAAGGTAATTCTGTGTACCCTGGCAGTGGGAAACACAGACAGACAGCAGCAGCAGGAGGAGGAATGGAGGAGTAATGTGAGCAGCTATTGTTTGACGTAATAGCTGGTGGCAGAGTGGCAGCAGAAGGTAAATCACCTGTGTACCCTGGCAGTGGGAAACACAGACAGACAGCAGCAGCAGCAGCAGGAGGAGGTATGGAGGAGTAGTGTGAGTGTGGCAGCAGGTAGGCAGCGTGACATAATAGCCCTGGTACCTAGCGGTGATACCAGGGCTGTAAATAAACACAACAGGAGGTCCCAGACAGCGGTCGTGCAGCCCACATTGTGTCCAATACACAACTGGGACAACACAGTTTTCAACCCGGGCACCTCAGAAAAATTAAACCTTTTTTTTTTGTATGGTTTTTTGGTTTTTGGTTTTACAACCAATATAGCTATTGTTTGACGTAATAGCTGGTGGCAGAGTGGCAGCAGAAGAAGGTAATTCTGTGTACCCTGGCAGTGGGAAACACAGACAGACAGCAGCAGCAGGAGGAGGAATGGAGGAGTAGGCGAGCAGCTATTGTTTGACGTAATAGCTGGTGGTAGAGTGGCAGCAGAAGGTAAATCATCTGTGTACCCTGGCAGTGGGAAACACAGACAGACAGCAGCAGCAGCAGCAGGAGGAGGTATGGAGGAGCAGTGTGAGTGTGGCAGCAGGTAGGCAGCGTGACATAATAGCCCTGGTACCTAGCGGTGATACCAGGGCTGTAAATAAACACAACAGGAGGTCCCAGACAGCGGTCGTGCAGCCCACATTGTGTCCAATACACAACTGGGACAACACAGTTTTCAACCCGGGCACCTCAGAAAAATTAAACCTTTTTTTTTTGTATGGTTTTTTGGTTTTTGGTTTTACAACCAATATAGCTATTGTTTGACGTAATAGCTGGTGGCAGAGTGGCAGCAGAAGAAGGTAATTCTGTGTACCCTGGCAGTGGGAAACACAGACAGACAGCAGAAGGGCAGTACACAGCAGCCCACTGTAGGTGTAAAATGTGTGGCTGCAGGCGACGTAATAGTCAAAGTGAACCAGGCTGGCTTAGTGAGCAGGAGCCAGGAGGTGGTAAAGGGTGGTAAGGCACATTAACGATGGTTCCGGCAGCCAGTTCATGTCCCCCTCTCGCCGACAACAGGGGCCAGGAACTCGCCTTCCACCCACGCCTGGTTCATCTTCAGAAACGTCAGTCTGTCCACAGACTTGTGAGACAGACGTGAGCGTTTCTCGGTGACCACGCCACCAGCTGCACTGAAGCAGCGCTCGGACAGCACGCTGGAAGGGGGGCAGGACAGCACTTCCAGGGCGTACTGCGCTAGCTCGCTCCAGATCTCCATGCGCTTGACCCAATACTCCATGGGATCAACAGGGGCATCGCTGTCAAGCCCGCTGTACGACCCCATGTAGTCAGCCACCATGCGGGTCAGGCGCTGGCTGTGACCGGAGGAGGATGCTGCTGCATGCATCTCCTCTCTAGTCACTGCTGCCGGAGCCTCTACAGTCCTGTAGAGCTCGTGGCTGAGAGACAGCAGGTCTGTGGGGCACTTGCTGCTGCTGGATGCAGGCACCTGCTGCTGCCTCTGTGCTGGCTGCTGGACAGTGGGGGTGGCAGGCTGGGGGAAGGCTTCCTCCAAGCGCTCAACAAGGGCCTGCTGCAAGCTCCTTATTTGTTGCGCTGGGTCTCCTCCTGCAGGCGGCAGGAACTGGCTCAACTTCCCCTTGAGGCGTGGGTCCAACATCATGCTGATCCAGATGTCCTCCCTCTGCTTCATCTGGATCACCCTGGGGTCCCTGCGCAGGCACGTCAGCATGTGCGCTGCCATTGGGAAGAGGCGGGCCACGTCTGCTGGCACATCGACGTCAGTGCTGTCCTCATCCTCCTCCTCTGCCGCCTCATCCTCTCTCCACCCCCGCACCAACTCAGCTGCGCTGTGCTGATCCCCCTCATCAGCAGCCAGGTCAGGGACCTCCACCAAGTCCTCCTCCTCCTCCCCCTCAGAGGTGGACTGCGCAGCTGGTTGCCGCTCCTGCTGGTCCAAGGCTGCCGCTCCCTGTTCCAGCAAAGCATCGAGGGCCCTGTTCAGCAGAGAAACCAGGGGCACCCACTCGCAGACCATAGCATGGTCCCTGCTCACCATGTTTGTGGCCTGCAGGAAGGGAGCCAGCACAAAGCACACCTGCTGCATGTGCCTCCAGTCATCATCGGGGACGATGGACGGGATGTTGCTGGTCTTGTCCCTTCTCTGAGCTGCGGAAACAGTGGCCAGGGCAAGGTACTGGTTGACAGCGTGCCTCTGTTCAACCAGACGCTCCAACATCGCCAGGGTGGAGTTCCAGCGAGTCGGAACGTCAAGGATCAGCCGATGGCGTGGCAGATCCAGCTCCTTTTGCACGTCTTCCAGGCTCGCACAGGCTGCAGCCGAGCGCCGGAAGTGACGCACAACATTCCTTGCCGTTTCCAGCAGTTCGCCCATCCCCTGGTAGGTGCGCAGGAACTTCTGCACCACCAGGTTCAGCACGTGGGCAAGACAGGGGATGTGGGTCAGGTTTCCCCTGTCTATGGCAGCAACCAGATTGGCCCCATTGTCGGACACCACCTCTCCGACTCTGAGGCCTCTGGGGGTCAGCCAAATCCTCTCCTGCTCCTGGAGTTTGGCCAACACGTAGGCTGCCGTCAGCTTGGTCTTGCCAAGGCTGACCAAGTGCAGCAGCGCTTGGCAGTGGCGGGCCTTCACGCTGCTGCTGAGGCGGGGGGTTTGGCCAGGTGTGGCGGAGGATGGCAGAGGATCGGAGGAACCCGCTGCAGTTCCCCTGACCCTGCGGGGTGGCACCACCCACTGTGTTGCTGCTGCTGCTGCTGTGCCCGCTGCTGCTCTCCCATCCTCACCCCCTTCCACCAAGCTGACCCAGTGGACAGTGAAGGACAGGTAGCGGCCTGTCCCGAAGCGGCTGCTCCAGGAGTCCATGGTGACGTGGACCCTTTCACCAACCGCGTGCTCCAGCCCTCGCTGCACATTGGCCATCACAAAGCGGTGCAGTGCAGGAATGGCCTTGCGGGCGAAGAAGTGTCTGCTGGGGAGCTGCCAGTCTGGGGCTGCACAAGCAAGCAGCGCCCGCATGTCGCTCCCCTCCTGCACGAGCGTGTACGGCAGGAGTTGGGAGCACATGGCCCGTGCCAGCAAGCCGTTCAGCTGCCGCACGCGACGGCTGCTGGGAGGCAGAGCCCTAACCACCCCCTGGAAGGACTCGCTCAAAAGGCTCTGGCGTGGCTTTTTGCTGGCACGGGAATCAGCAGACACAGCGGAGGAGGCCACTGAGGACTGGCTGCCAGAACAGGCCTCAGTGTCGGCGGCAGGAGTTGCAGAGGGGGGAGGAGCAGTGCGTTTCCGCACTCCTGCTGGTGCTGCTGGAGGAGCAGGAGGGCGGGTGGCTGCTGTTGCTGCTGCTGCTGCTGAAGGCTGTGCAGTGATGGGTGTGGTGCCACTGCCAGCACCAGATGCCTTCAGCCTCTGGAACTCCTCATGCTGGTGGAAATGTTTAGCCGCAAGGTGGTTGATGAGCGAGCTGGTGCTGAACTTTAAGGGGTCTGCACCTCTGCTCAACTTCCGCTGACAGTGGTTGCAAGTGGCGTACTTGCTGTACACAGTGGGCATGGTGAAAAAGCGCCAGATTGGTGACAGAAACATCCCCCTACGGCATGGAAGCGCTGCTGCCTGTCTCCCTGTGGTGGTTGGGGGGGGGGGCTTGGGTGCGGCTGGTGGTGGTACTGGCTGATGCTGCTGCTGCTGCTGCTGAGCCTGAGACACCAGCAGGCTGTGGGACGCTGCCAATGCTTGCAATGATGCGCCTCCTTGCAAGGCCCACAAGCGCATCCTCCTCCTCCTCCTCAGAGCTGCTGAGGACGACATCCCCTGGAGGTGGTGGCACCCAGTCTCTGTCTGTCACCGGGTCATCATCATCATCATGCCCCTCCTGAAACATGTCCTGCTGGGATGATGACCCCCCAAACTCCTCTCCTGATGCATGGATGGGATGCTTGACTGTCACCACAGTCTTGCTGTCCAATCCCTCCTCCCCCAAAGTGCCCATCAGCATCTCCTCCTCAAAATCGCCAACAACAGCACACAATACCCTGATGGTGCCTGGGGTAAAAAGACTGCTGAGTGACAGGTCGGCGACTGATGGTGAACTGGCCTCCTCCCCAGGCCCTGCTGGGCGGCTGCTGCGAACAGGGGTGGTGGTGGTGGTGGTGGTGGTGAGGGTGGAGGCCTCGGATGCAGAGCTGATGGCGGGCTGCTCATCCTCCGTCATGAGTTGCACCACAGTGTCTGCATCCTTTTCCTCAATGGGACGTTTCCGACCCGGCTGGAGGAAAATGGGAGCAGGTGCTACACGCTGCTGCTGCTGTGTCTCTGCAGCGTGAGTTGCAGATGCTCCTGCTGGGCGGCGCCCAAGGCGTCCACGGCCAGTGGCTATGGGAGGAATGTTAGCCACTGACGCTGCTGCTGCTGCTGCGGAACTGTGCATGGTGGCGCGCCCGCGGCCGCGGCTTGCCACAATGCTGCTCCCTCTCCTCCTGATTCCCTTGCTGCCCTTCCCCTTGCCCAAACCGCGCTGGCTGCCACTTCCAGACATCTTCAATGTTTTGGGCGTATAGACAAAAGTTTTTTAAAAGGGCGGGTGAAAAGTGGGGTACTTTAATGGAGTGGGTTGGTTGGTGAGGTGACTGAGTGAGTGTCCCCTAGTACAGTAAGTAAGTAGTAACAGTCAGGAAGTACAACTAGCAGTTACAATAATCAGTAGTAATCACAAGTAAATTTAGTGTGTGTACACTCAGACAGTGAGTGCACGCACGCAGGAGCTAGTAGCCTATGAACACAGTGACTGAGTGTCCTAGACTCCTAGTACAGTAAGAGTAAGTAGTAACAGTAAGTAGAACTAACTAATTACAATAATCAATCAGCGATCAGAAGGAAATGGAGTGTGGGTGTGTGTACACTCAGACAGTGAGTGCACGCACGCAGGAGCTAGTAGCCTATGAACACAGTGACTGAGTGTCCTAGACTCCTAGTACAGTAAGAGTAAGTAATAACAGTAAGTAGAACTAACTAATTACAATAATCAATCAGCGATCAGAAGGAAATAGAGTGTGGGTGGTGTGTGTACACTCAGACAGTGAGTGCACGCACGCAGGAGCTAGTAGCCTATGAATACAGTGACTGAGTGTCCTAGACTCCTAGTACAGTAAGAGTAAGTAATAACAGTAAGTAGAACTAACTAATTACAATAATCAATCAGCGATCAGAAGGAAATAGAGTGTGGGTGGTGTGTGTACACTCAGACAGTGAGTGCACGCACGCAGGAGCTAGTAGCCTATGAACACAGTGACTGAGTGTCCTAGACTCCTAGTACAGTAAGAGTAAGTAATAACAGTAAGTAGAACTAACTAATTACAATAATCAATCAGCGATGAGAAGGAAATAGAGTGTGGGTGGTGTGTGTACACTCAGACAGTGAGTGCACACACGCAGGAGCTAGTAGCCTATGAACACAGTGACTGAGTGTCCTAGACTCCTAGTACAGTAAGAGTAAGTAGTAACAGTAAGTAGAACTAACTAATTATAATAACTAATCAGCGATCAGAAGGAAATAGAGTGTGGGTGTGTGTACACTCAGACAGTGAGTGCACGCACGCAGGAGCTAGTAGCCTATGAACACAGTGACTGAGTGTCCTAGACTCCTAGTACAGTAAGAGTAAGTAGTAACAGTAAGTAGAACTAACTAATTACAATAATCAATCAGCGATCAGAAGGAAATGGAGTGTGGGTGTGTGTACACTCAGACAGTGAGTGCACGCACGCAGGAGCTAGTAGCCTATGAACACAGTGACTGAGTGTCCTAGACTCCTAGTACAGTAAGAGTAAGTAGTAACAGTAAGTAGAACTAACTAATTATAATAACTAATCAGCGATCAGAAGGAAATAGAGTGTGGGTGTGTGTACACTCAGACAGTGAGTGCACGCACGCAGGAGCTAGTAGCCTATGAACACAGTGACTGAGTGTCCTAGACTCCTAGTACAGTAAGAGTAAGTAGTAACAGTAAGTAGAACTAACTAATTACAATAATCAATCAGCGATCAGAAGGAAATGGAGTGTGGGTGGTGTGTGTACACTCAGACAGTGAGTGCACGCACGCAGGAGCTAGTAGCCTATGAACACAGTGACTGAGTGTCCTAGACTCCTAGTACAGTAAGAGTAAGTAGTAACAGTAAGTAGAACTAACTAATTACAATAATCAATCAGCGATCAGAAGGAAATGGAGTGTGGGTGTGTGTACACTCAGACAGTGAGTGCACGCACGCAGGAGCTAGTAGCCTATGAACACAGTGACTGAGTGTCCTAGACTCCTAGTACAGTAAGAGTAAGTAATAACAGTAAGTAGAACTAACTAATTACAATAATCAATCAGCGATCAGAAGGAAATAGAGTGTGGGTGGTGTGTGTACACTCAGACAGTGAGTGCACGCACGCAGGAGCTAGTAGCCTATGAACACAGTGACTGAGTGTCCTAGACTCCTAGTACAGTAAGAGTAAGTAGTAACAGTAAGTAGAACTAACTAATTATAATAACTAATCAGCGATCAGAAGGAAATGGAGTGTGGGTGTGTGTACACTCAGACAGTGAGTGCACGCACGCAGGAGCTAGTAGCCTATGAACACAGTGACTGAGTGTCCTAGACTCCTAGTACAGTAAGAGTAAGTAGTAACAGTAAGTAGAACTAACTAATTACAATAATCAATCAGCGATCAGAAGGAAATGGAGTGTGGGTGTGTGTACACTCAGACAGTGAGTGCACGCACGCAGGAGCTAGTAGCCTATGAACACAGTGACTGAGTGTCCTAGACTCCTAGTACAGTAAGAGTAAGTAGTAACAGTAAGTAGAACTAACTAATTACAATAATCAATCAGCGATCAGAAGGAAATGGAGTGTGGGTGGTGTGTGTACACTCAGACAGTGAGTGCACGCACGCAGGAGCTAGTAGCCTATGAACACAGTGACTGAGTGTCCTAGACTCCTAGTACAGTAAGAGTAAGTAGTAACAGTAAGTAGAACTAACTAATTACAATAATCAATCAGCGATCAGAAGGAAATGGAGTGTGGGTGTGTGTACACTCAGACAGTGAGTGCACGCACGCAGGAGCTAGTAGCCTATGAACACAGTGACTGAGTGTCCTAGACTCCTAGTACAGTAAGAGTAAGTAATAACAGTAAGTAGAACTAACTAATTACAATAATCAATCAGCGATCAGAAGGAAATAGAGTGTGGGTGGTGTGTGTACACTCAGACAGTGAGTGCACGCACGCAGGAGCTAGTAGCCTATGAACACAGTGACTGAGTGTCCTAGACTCCTAGTACAGTAAGAGTAAGTAGTAACAGTAAGTAGAACTAACTAATTATAATAACTAATCAGCGATCAGAAGGAAATGGAGTGTGGGTGTGTGTACACTCAGACAGTGAGTGCACGCACGCAGGAGCTAGTAGCCTATGAACACAGTGACTGAGTGTCCTAGACTCCTAGTACAGTAAGAGTAAGTAGTAACAGTAAGTAGAACTAACTAATTACAATAATCAATCAGCGATCAGAAGGAAATGGAGTGTGGGTGTGTGTACACTCAGACAGTGAGTGCACGCACGCAGGAGCTAGTAGCCTATGAACACAGTGACTGAGTGTCCTAGACTCCTAGTACAGTAAGAGTAAGTAGTAACAGTAAGTAGAACTAACTAATTACAATAATCAATCAGCGATCAGAAGGAAATGGAGTGTGGGTGTGTGTACACTCAGACAGTGAGTGCACGCACGCAGGAGCTAGTAGCCTATGAACACAGTGACTGAGTGTCCTAGACTCCTAGTACAGTAAGAGTAAGTAATAACAGTAAGTAGAACTAACTAATTACAATAATCAATCAGCGATCAGAAGGAAATGGAGTGTGGGTGTGTGTACACTCAGACAGTGAGTGCACGCACGCAGGAGCTAGTAGCCTATGAACACAGTGACTGAGTGTCCTAGACTCCTAGTACAGTAAGAGTAAGTAGTAACAGTAAGTAGAACTAACTAATTACAATAATCAATCAGCGATCAGAAGGAAATAGAGTGTGGGTGGTGTGTGTACACTCAGACAGTGAGTGCACGCACGCAGGAGCTAGTAGCCTATATGAACAGTGACAGTGAGTGTCCCTACGGGTACAGTAAGAGTAAGTAGTAAGTAAGTACAACTAACAATAATCAATCAGTAATCAGAAGGAAATAGAGTGTGTGTACACACAGACAGTGAGTGAGTGCACACACGCAGGAGCTAGCTAGTAGCCTATAAACAGTGACAGTCAGTGAGTGTCCTACTCCTAGTACAGTATAACTACAATACTATTAGTAAAGGACAGCAGAAATACTGGTATAGATGAGAGAAATAAACAGAGGACAGCTGCCCACAGAGGCAAGGCCCCCCTGAGGCCTAAACCTGTAAGCTTGCAGCAGCTGCCTGCAGTTCTCTAATGTAACACACAAGCTACTAACTAAAATACAATGTCTATCTAACTAACAACAATATAGGTGTATATGGCAGGTGTAGGTGAGCAAAAACGCTAGGTAAATGACCACAATAGAGCACTTGCTAAGCCAAAGCACAAAGGAGCAACTCTCTCTCTGTACAAGTCTCAGGCAAGCATGGAAAAACCTAACATGGCGGCCGCTATTTATAGGGTAGGGGCTGGCCAGGGTCCCCCTCTGTGATTGGCTGCCGTCAGAGGGCCTGGGAGCCCTCTGATTGGCTCTAAGGACATCAATCTGGGCTATGACGCTATTCGAGCTCGGTACCGAGCTCGAATAGCGCCGGTTTGCTCGAATAGCTCGAATAGTGAATGGGCTATTCGAGTGTACTCGGATAGCCCATTCGAATAGCTACAGCTATTCGGAGCTCGAATACCGAGCTCGAATAGCTGAAAAAGAGCTCGAATATTCGAGCTACTCGAATATTCGAGCTCTGCTGAGCACCACTGATGACAAGTATAGGAGGCGGGGCGAACGTGCATAAAAGTTCGCTATTCGCCGCGGACGCGAACAGCAGAAATTCGCGCTAACTGCCCTCCGGGTGAACCGTTCGTGCCATCTCTACTCTTGTGACCAGTGGTGGGCCAAAATTTTGCATATGAGGAATTTTGCATTGAAATTTGCAATTATGCATCGTAATCATGAGGCGAAAACTTCAGGGAAAATCATAATTTCGTATGTAATAGCAATATTTCATAATTTCACATCCTTTTGTACCGACTTTAGTGGTTAATAGCAAAGCCCCCATACATCCTATTGCTACCACACAAGTCAAAAAAATTATTTTTCAAAAAGACCTTGTAGTTTTTGAAAAAATCAATTTTTAAAATGCAAAGAAAAATGGTTTTTAAACTGTAATTTTTTTCTGAGTTTAAAGTGAATCTGTATTGTTAAAATCGCACAAAAGTAAACATACCACTGCGTTAGGGGACATCTCCTATTCCCCTCTGTCACAATTTTGCCGCTCCCCGCCGCATTAAAAGTAGTCAAAAATAGTTTTGAAAAGTTTGTTTATAAACAAACAAAATGGCCACCAAAAAAGGAAGTAGGTTGATGTACAGTATGTCCACACATAGAAAATACATCCATACACAAGCAGGCTGTATACAGCCTTCCTTTTGAATCTCAAGAGATCATTTGTGTGTTTACCTTCTGTCCCCCTGCAGCTCTCATTCACTGAATACTAGTGACAGGCTGATCGTTTCTTCCTGCAGACAGCTCTGCCCCTGTCTGTAATTCCTCAGTATGTGTCAGCCAGCTCCTTTCACAGCCTAACAGAGGAGGATTTTTATCCAGCTCTCTTCTCTCACTGATAAGAGAGCAGAGACGCTACTGGCTTATGTAAATAACACACACACTGGAGTGTGCATAGAGGGGCCTGGAGAGGGGTGTGCATAACAGATCAGCACGAAGAGTTGGCAGCCTTCCAGACACAGGGCGACAAGTCCGACAGGGGAAAGATAAGTTGATTTATTACAGAGATGGTGATAGTAGAAAGTGCTGCAGTAATCCAGAGCACATTAGAATAGGTTTAGGAACTTGTAGGATGATAGAAAACAGGATGAAATTTGTGTTACAGAGTCTCTTTAAAGGGACTCCGAGCAGTGCAGAAACTATGGAAAGATGCATATCATTTTAAAGCTCTCTTTCTCCTCTTTCCAATGATATATAAATTCATGTCTTTTTTGATGAATATAATAAAAAGTAAAAATCGCAGCAATCAAATAGCACCAAAAAAAAGTTTTATTAGTGACAAGAAAAGGAGCCAGAATTCATTTATGTGGTAGGTTGTATGAGCGAGCAATAAACCGTGAAAGCTGCAGTGGTCTCGATTTTCATCGATTATCGATTATCTACAGCATCTATGCTCAATAGACTATATTTTTCTACATATATTATATATTATATCTTCAAACTCCTAAACAAAGGACTGTGTTTTCAAATCCATGCTGTCCAGCCATACATCTCTGTGTAAGGACAATTCAGTCTATACAGGCCCTTTGATCTCTGCAGGGGACCAGCCACAGCTGTGAAAGTTCACACCTTGACTTTGAATAGGGCCTTTCTTAGCAGGAGCCCTGAGCTGTCTCTTGTCCATCCTAATGTGTAAACATCAATATTCAGCACAGACACTTCAAGCTGTATACCAACCAAGAAATATATATCCAATTGACAAATCAACAATAATTCTACTTAAGTCTGTTGGAATCTACAGAAAGACAAAGAGAGGATCCAGGGGACGTGGGAAAAGACGTTATTCACTGCAGAACCAAAATAACTGTGTGACTAAATCTACAGAGTACACCCAGCCAACAACCCTAATAGCTCCAGCACAATCCAGCAGAGATGACAGCCACACATCTGGAGACTGTTCCCTCCTGGAGTCCTCAAACTCAGACCTCAGCTCCCAGGGTAGCCCCATCAAGGCTATCCTCTGCAACGTCAGATCAATAAACAACAAAACAGCAATCATACATGATCTAATAGAGTCTTCTGATCTGGCCTGCCTGACTGAAACCTGGCTTTCTGAACCTGTTGGCCCCACCCTGGAGGCAGCTGTGCCAACAAACTATTCTGTGATATACTGCAACAGGAAAGAACGCAGGGGAGGAGGGGTTGCACTTTGCTTTAGATCAGCTTTGAAAATCAGACCACTTACTGTAGGTCCTACCAACTCGTTTGAATGCTTGGGGGTGCAACTTTCAGCTGAGGAAAACATTAACATATTGCTGATCTACCGCCCACCAGAAAAATACTCAGACTTCCTTGAGGAACTTGTAGACCTCCTGTGCAACCTAACACTGGAACACCCCAGAAGGATTGTTCTTGGAGATTTCAATACATGGGTGGACGACTCCTCTTCACAATTTGGAAAAGAGCTACCTCGTGCCTTACATGAACTGGGCTTCCTCCAATCAATCAGCTCTGCTACTCACAGGAAAGGTCACACTCTGGACCTTATATTCCATACTGGGCTGTCAATAGCCAATGTGGAAATTAATCCTGTTGCCTGGTCAGACCATCACACTATCCACTTCTCCCTCTCAATACCAGCCGTCAAACACCAGGTCAAGAATCAAATAAAATATCGCCGCTTAAAAGGGCTAACACCTCAACATATCCGAGATAACCTTAGCTTTGATGAATTGACTGACTCCAGCTTGGACCCTGATACTCTGGTGTTTAAATACAACAAATGTGTGTCCTCCACCTTTGAGACCATTGCTCCTCTGCGCACCAAATATCTTACTCCACACCATCATGCACAGTGGTTTGATAACGCTATAAAAGAGCTGAAAAGACAAGGCCGAAAACTTGAGAGGCTGTGGCGGAAATCTCAGTCCCCAGAAGACAAACATGCCTTAATCTTCCACTTGAAGAGCTACCAAAAGGTAATCACGGGAAAAAAATCATCCTTTCTATCACAAGAGATTGCAAATGCAGTTAACAAACCAGCCCAACTGTTCCGCACAGTGGAAAAACTCTGCAACCCAGCATGTCAAAAACTTAATATCGAGTCTTCAAAGGACCTCTGTGACCAATTTGCCCATTTCTTCACAGACAAAGTCTCCGCTATAAGGTCCGCCATCCAACTTACAGCATCTGAGCCTAATATAGCGCCGAAGACCATTAGCAGAGACAACGTAACACCTTGGTCAAACTTCAAAGAAATTGATGAAGAAGTCACATCAAGCATCCTCCTTCACGTCCGCCTAACTACCTGTGACCTGGATCCTGGCCCAACACAGTTCATGTTGAACTGCCCCGACCTGTTCGTACCGGTATTCCTCAAAATTGTTAACTGTTCCTTACAATCAGGGATATTTCCTGCTTTACTGAAGGAAGCAATCATCAGGCCTCTCCTCAAAAAACCCTCCCTGGACCCAGATGCAATGACCAGCTACAGACCTGTCTCTAACCTCCCCTTTCTGGGCAAGCTAATTGAAAAAGCTGTATACCTCCAGCTAGAAGCCAGAATCCTACAAAATAACAGTTATGACCCATTCCAGTCTGGCTTCAGGAAACACCACAGCACTGAAACTGCCCTCATCCAAATATGCAACCACCTGCTCATGGCAAGAGACAGAGGAGAGTGCTCGATCCTCATACTGCTAGACCTTTCTGCAGCCTTTGACACAGTTGACCATGACATCTTGATACACAGGGTACAGGAATACTGCGGCATTGATGGCATAGTACTTCAGTGGTTCCAATCCTTCTTGAGTGGCAGAACCCACAAAGTGTCTATGGGGCCCTTCCTGTCCACCCCTGTAACACTTAAGTATGGGGTGCCCCAGGGCTCAATCCTCTCTCCCCTGCTTTTCACGATTTACATGCTACCGTTGGGAAAACTAATCCAAAAACATGGCCTGACATACCACTGCTATGCAGACGACACCCAACTATATCTTTCCTTCAAGCCTGGTGTGACAGACCCAACTCTAACTATAAACGCCTGCTTACGTGAACTACAGCAATGGATGAATGACAACTGGCTGAAACTAAATGCAGACAAAACTGAAGTCCTTCTGATTGGAGGGCAGAGCATGATAACAAAACAACTTAACTTGCAGTCTTCACCACTGGGAATAGGAGGCACGGATCTACGCAGCTCTGATCATGTGCGTAGCCTGGGAGTTCTAATTGATGGGGATTTAAACTTCAGAACTCAAATCTCTGCGGTGGTGAAATCATCCTATTTTCACCTGAAGAACATTGCAAAAATCAAGCACCTCATACCCCCAGAAGATCTGCCAACCTTAGTCCACGCCTTCATCACATCCCGACTGGACTACTGCAATGCTCTCTACACTGGCCTTCCAAAAAAAGTCTTGTACCGCCTACAGCTGATACAGAATACTGCTGCCAGACTGCTAACCAACCAACCCCGTCACTGCCACATAATGCCAGTCCTGCATTCCCTTCACTGGCTACCTATAGAATGGAGGGTCCTATTCAAGATCGGCCTACTGACATTTAAATCCCTGAATAATCTAGGCCCTGGATACTTGAAAGATATGTTACAGCTGCGTAGCAATCCCCGCATTCTCAGATCCACAGGTTCTAATAATCTAGTCATACCCAGAGTCCACTTGGAAACTTTTGGTCCCAGAGCCTTCTGTCATGCTGCCCCTATGTTTTGGAACTCCTTACCTCAACAGATCAGGACAGCCCCATCCCTGGATGTGTTTAAATCCAGACTGAAAACCCACCTGTTCAGTCTGGCATTTGCAGAAATATAACTTTTGTTGTGTGAATACTTCATCCTACTAACTACTGAATCTTAGAGAGCCTAAGAGCTTTGAGTCCTATGGGAGAAAAGCGCTATAGAAATGTTATTGTATTGTATTATTGTATTGGTCTGAATGGAAAAAAAGTGCCTGGTCCTTAAGGGGGGTAAAGCCCACGGCCCTCAAGTGGTTAAAGGGACTCCGAGCAGTGCAAAAACTATGGAAAGATGCATATCATTTTAAAGCTCTCTTTCTCCTCTTTCCAATGATATATAAACCGACACCCTACACCTTTTAGTTTTCGCTATTTTCGCGATTGAAATTGCGATTTCGATCGCGAAAATAGAGAAAGCTAAAAGGCGTAGGGCGACGATTTAGGGGTCGCCAGAAAGAGGAGAAAGAGAGCTTTAAAATGATATCCATCTTTCCATAGTTACATTGTATTACACAGGGCGACTTTTTCTGCTGAATGGAGCTGCTGACTTTGAGAAAAAGTCGCCCTGTGTAATACAATGTAACTATGGAAAGATGGATATCATTTTAAAGCTCTCTTTCTCCTCTTTCTGACGACCCCTAAATCGTCACCCTACGCCTTTTAGTTTTCTCTATTTTCGCGATCGAAAACGCGGCCGCGGCAATTTCAATCACGAAAATAGCGAAAACTAAAAGGCGTAGGGTGTCGGTTTATATATCATTGGAAAGAGGAGAAAGAGAGCTTTAAAATGATATGCATCTTTCCATAGTTTTTGCACTGCTCGGAGTCCCTTTAACCACTTGAGGACCGCAAGCTTTACCCCCCTTAAGGACCAGACCCTTTTTTTCCATTCAGACCACTGCAGCTTTCACGGTTTATTGCTCGCTCATACAACCTACCACATAAATGAATTCTGGCTCCTTTTCTTGTCACTAATAAAACTTTTTTTTGGTGCTATTTGATTGCTGCGATTTTTACTTTTTATTATATTCATCAAAAAAGACATGAATTTTGTCAAAAAAAGATTTTTTTTTAACTTTCTGTGCTGACATTTTTCAAATAAAGTAAAATTTCTGTATACATCCAGCACAAAAAATGTGGACAAACATGTTTTTGATTAAAAAAAAAAAAACCCATTTAGCCTATATTTATTGGATTGGGTAAAAGTTATAGCGTTTACAAACTATGGTGCAAAAAGTGAATTTTCCCATTTTGAAGCATCTCTGACTTTTCTGACCACCTGACATGGTTCATGAGGGGCTAGAATTCCAGGATAGTATAAATACCCCCCAAATGACCCCATTTTGGAAAGAAGACATCCCAAAGTATTCACTGAGAGGCATAGTGAGTTCATAGAAGATATTATTTTTTGTCACAAGTTAGCGGGAAATGACACTTTGTGACAAAAAAAAAAGTTTCCATTTCTTCTAACTTGCGACAAAAAAAAATGAAATCTGCCACGGACTCACAATGCTCCTCTCTGAATACCTTGAAGTGTCTACTTTCCAAAATGGGGTCTTTTGTGGGGTGTGTTTACTGTCCTCGCATTTTGGAGGGTGCCTAATTGTAAGCGCCCCTGTAAAGCCTAAAGGTGCTCATTGGACTTTGGACCCCTTAGCGCAGTTAGGCTGCAAAAAAGTGCCACACATGTGGTATTGCCGTACTCAGGAGAAGTAGTATAATGTGTTTAGGGGTGTATTTGTACACATACCCATGCTGGGTGGGAGAAATAGCTCTGTAAATGACAATTTTTTGATTTTTTTTTTACACACAATTGTCCATTTACAGAGATCTTTCTCCCACCCAGCATGGGTATGTGTAAAAATACACCCCAAAACACATTATACTACTTCTCCTGAGTACAGCGATACCACGTGTGTGGCACTTTTGTGCACCCTAACTGCGCTAAGGGGTCCAAAACCATTTTTTCCTTTGCATTTTTAAAATCTGTTTTCTCAAAAACTACAAGGTCTGCTTGGAAAAAAAAATGTGACTTGTACCCACTATTCTCCTTAACATATGTAGCAATTTTGGTGTCAATAGCATGTATGGGGAGCTTTGCTATTCACTGCCGAAGCCGGCATGAAATTACGTGAAATTTTATGTGAAATTACGAATTACTATACAAAATCAATTAAATGTTCAAATTGTAATTATGTGTAGGTGAAATTGCGAAAATTAATCGTAATTAGCTGATTACGATCATCACTACTTGTGACCTATACTGAATGGGTGGGGGGCCCAGAGCTGTAAGGGGGGCCCAACTACTACTTTGCTCCCTCTGATCAAAGGGGGCATCCTTCGGATGTTTTTGTGGTTATACTTGAGTGTGAAGATTACCATGTCCACGCTTGTTTTATGACCCTTGCAAGATGGTTCCCCAGGCCGGAAGCAGGAAAAATGGGCGTGTGCGGCAAGTAGACTAAAAGGGCGCAGCCATATGTGCCAATACAAAATAGCGGTCTTTGGGTACCAAAGCAGAAATTTGGGTGGCTGCTTTATATCGGGCATCACGTGTGCCCAAATGCCACTATTTTGCTTTGGGGCCTATGGGGGCGCCCATTTAGTCCACTTGCGGCATGGGCCTGGAGGCGAGGAAGCTTCACCCACCGGCATAGAGCAGCCCCTACACAGGCAGGCAGCAGAACACCAGCGCAGCAGCAGGGGAGCCTCGTTGAAGAGAGCAGCTGGTGTATATAGCGGTTGTACAGCGCAGTCACTCACTGCAGTAACCTCACACAGCTCGCCACCAACACCTGCCTCTTCCTCCTGCCACATGCCTCTCCCCCATGCCGGTGCCTACTCTTCTCCCGTGCAGTGAGCTCCCCCCACAGAGTCCGGTCCCCACAGCAGAGCTCAGGCAGCCGCCTCCATGTATCCAGCCTCTGTTGTCACTAAAGGCTGATGTAGAGAGAGAGGATGCGAGAGACAGATAGACAGGAGGAGGAGGGATTATGAGACAGCCTGAGACCGCCTGTCTGCTGCTACTGCTGCGCCACACAGATGGACGGATGGAGGCGGCGAAGTGAGAGTAGAGTTAGATTTGGCCATAATAAAATATCAATATTTAATATCGATATTTTATGTTTTAACAGTAAAATATTGATATTACCGTGTTTCCCCAAAAAATAGACACTGTCCTATATTAATTTTTGTTCCAAACGATGTGCTAGGGCTTATTTTCAGAGGATGTTTTATTTTTGGGGGGAAACATGGGTAGTTTTCCTATACAAAGTGTATGCCATGCTGAAACACAAGCAGCATGCACAGAGCTTGTGGTTTGCAGATATTGGCTCTCACGTACAAGAAATTGATTCTGCTGGTCATGTGGGTAAGAGTCTATTTCTTGCAGGCAGAGAACGCTGTCGGGCTCCCCAGAGCTACAATAGGATAAGCTGTGTGTCCTGGGAAGAGGGGAAGAGGTGAAGTGCTGGTGATGCTTATCACCACAGATCAGGAGGGCTGGCGCTAACAAAAACACAAATTGCCCGACACACATATACAGGACTGTAGAACTCACATTATACTGCTGCTCTTCTGTATCCAGGCTTTGTATTGCTGGTGTCATGTGGGCTGCTGCTAGGGCTTACAATTGTGGGATGTCTTATATTTCAAGCATGCTAGGAATTCCTGCTAGGTCTTATTCTCAGGGGATGTCTTACTTTAGGGGAAACACGGTAAATAAGGGTATTGTACTATTGGCAGTAACTGCGCGCCCAAATTTCCAGGCACCCTTAATTCACACTCGACCCCGGCTGTGAGCACCGAGGGGGCTAAGCAAAGTTTTGCTGAGGGGCTCCATGATTTATAGTTATGCCCCTGGGTATGACACTGTCTTGCTACCTATAAAGTGGGGGCACTCTCTGCCTACCTATACTTTGGGGACCTATCTACACTGGGGGAGGGGGGCACACACTGGCTACCCATAATCTGGGCACACTCTTGCTACCTGTACTGGGGTCACTCTCTGGCTACCTAAACTGTCAGGGTACATTCTAATTACTTACACCAGGGGGTCGCTCAGCAGTGGCGTAGCAATAGGGAATGCAGAGGTTGCGTCCACAGCCGGGCCCCTGGACCAGAGAGGCCTACTAGGGGTCCTCCTTCATCCATCATATTAGCATTTAATAGGTGCAATCAACAGCGCTTTGTGTGCATTGACTACTAGTAATCCTTAACAAACTGTTTCCTCACTCTGATTACACCTCTCTGTCACTGCAGCTGTCCTTAGTAAGTTTTGGGGCTCCACATTAATAGATTGCTTGGGGCCCCATGTAAAACTTGCAACCGGGGCCCCAAGCTCCTAAGCTATGCCACTGCAGTCACTATCTGATGGCCTAAACTAAACTAAAAGCTTTCTCTGGCTGCCTGTACTTAGCGGTCTGATTCTTTCCAGATAAAACATTCTAGTGATGAGCGTAATGACCTCATTAAGATTACGTGACATTTTGCGTAATTCACGAAATTACGGTTACGGCCACAATCAAAATTCTGCGAATTTCATTACATTAGGCTGAATTTCATGTTTCTGGGGAATTTTGCAATTACGATCATTTACGTAATACAGACAAATCAGAATTTCATGTTTAACATGGAAATACGTCCGTTCTTGATATCGTGTTCCAGTCCAGAGCCTTCTGATACATTTAAAGTGACAGCACCTGCAGGTACCTTTGCATTATCAGATATTGCAAGGCTGAAAACCAAGTGTTTCAGCATGCATGACTGCTAAGTGCACCTTGACAAAGAGCACCTGTCTTAGAAGTGGCTGCCAGTAGAGCCTCCTGATACATTTAAAGCGACAGTACGTGCAGGGACCTTTGCATTATCAGATATCGAAGAACTAAAGAGAATAGGAATAGCGTGGCACTTCTCCTCTCTAATGGGGGATTTATTGACTCCAGCCTCTCAGGCGGGTTTTACGTGGACAGGTGGTCAATAATGTACTGACAGTCTTATTAGTATACAAACACTGTATGCAGGACGTGTGCTCCGCTGTTATACTATGAAGGAAGAGATATGGACAATGTAAAATGAAGAGCAGAGAGCGTGCATCATCCGTCCAGACTTGTGCATTTATTGCGGATAGGCAAAAACCAGTGCAGATACAATACGGTGCATAACATGAATCATCTGTATTACATGTTTGATGTGCATATCATAGTTGGCAGACTTATCTGTATTCCCGTAATTAGCCCGTCAGTGATGGAGGTGGGAGCATGGGAGTGAGATGGGCCTAGCGACGGCCGTTTCGCGTCCCCCTGGACGCTTGGTCACGCTGCGCTCCACTATGCGCCGGCGACGCTTGGCCACAGTTTACATACGGGAGGGTCCGCCTCCCCTGTGGCGTCACAACGCCGGCGCTGATTGGAGCTCAAGAATTCCTCCAATGGAAGAGTCCGCGACGCATGATGACGTAGACGGTGGCCAAAGGATAACACTGCGTGCGCTCCAGCTTGCCGCATCGGCGTGCGTCATGTCTGACGCGTCCCGCACCACCCAATCACTGCACTGGCAAAAAGCGTGTCGGGCGGCCCACTGGCCGCATAGACACGCGTCACGTGGAGCGCAAACAAATTGATCTAACTCCACCACCCGGATACATTACATCCTGGTATTGCAGAGGACAAATGCCGGTTTCAAAATTTCCGGCAGGGTGCGTGATGTCCATTAAAGCGTGTGGAACGCTAGTCAGGTGCATCCATGGCCATCCATCCACTATCCTGCCCGTATATATATGTGGCAGTCAATCAAAACGTCACTGGCTCATCCACTGGTGAATTACAATTAAGTGAAGAAACTGTGTGAGTGTGAAATTGTGTTTCAACATTAAAATTGGATGCTGGGGCTGAGGAGCAGAAACATTATATAATCATTCCATATATTCATAAGCTGTTACATGGTTCCTAGATCGTTCACTGATCCAATATGAAACCCATAGTAGAAACGATGAGAGGGGGGAGGGAAAGGGAAGGAAGGGAAGGGGTAAAACAGGGGGGGGGGAGGGGAGGGGGGGAAGAAAAGGCTGGAGCAGGGGGGGGGGGGGGAAGAAGAAGGGAAAGGACACAGGAGTGAGAAGGGAAAACAAGAAGGGGAGGCTTCATCGCCTAACAGGACAACCAGCAGTTGTAATCATCATGCGCATTCAGTCCCCCAAACGCACATAAATTCATTTACTTGAAGACACACATCATAAGTCATGGATCCAACATACTAGAGAGTTCGACCTTATCATTGAGGCCAACAGGGCCCAGGGCTTCAGTCTGTAAAATTAGCCAGGTTTCTCTTCTCAACAATTTCCTTGCTCTGTCCCCACCCCTCCTCTCCTTATCTATCCTCTCTAAACCTGCGAATTTTAACCCCTTTACATCTCCTTCATGTTCATCTCTCATATGAGCAATAAACCGAGCACAACCTTTTCCACTTTTCACCGACCCCACATGTTCTCCCACTCGTTCCTTCAAGGGACGAGTGGTTTGTCCTATATAATAACGTCCACAGGGGCAGAAGAGGACGTATACAACATATTTAGTTTGGCAAGTGATTAGGGTATTAACCGCTAAGCTCTCTTTTCCTACCTGTACACGCTTCTTGGGAATCATACGAGGGCAAAACTTGCAATGCCCACATCGGTGATTCCCTTTGGGCATGCCTGTATCCAGCCAATTTCCTTTCTTGGGGGAGATGAACTCACTATTAGTCAGCATATCACCTAACGTAGGTGCCCTCCTAAATGCCACCCTCGGGGGGCCGCCAAGGGCCTGCCTCAGGGTGTCATCCCTTTCTACCAAGGGCCAGTTAGTAAAAATGGCTTTCCTGACTAGACTGGCCATGGGTGTGTAATCAAAAGTAAACGTTATCCGGTCCCGCAACGGTCTTGGCCTTTGTTTGGGTGTCAAGAGGCTCTGTCTGGACTGACATTTAGCCCTATGATATGCCTCCTCCAACCATGTGGCCTCATAACCCCTATTGGACAAACGTTTAGTTAAATCAGCTGCCTGCATTTCAAATTCTTTATCATCGGCATTATTTCTCCGTAGTCTCAAATACTGGCCATATGGAATGGCCTTAACAACGTGCTGGGGATGAAAACTTTTAGCGTGAAGGAGGGAATTCGTTGCCGTTGGCTTCCTATATCCTTCGCAACACAAATCATTGTTCTTAACCATAATTCTTAAATCAAGAAAAGTCACCGCTACATCACTCATCTCTGCAGTGAACTCCATATTAATTGTGTTGCTATTAATATAGCGCAGAAAGCTCTCAAATTGTATGTCCGTACCTGACCACACCACCAGGACATCGTCCACATACCTCGACCATTGTCTGATGTGCCGACGGAATGGATTCTTGTCCGAGAGCACAGCAGACTCCTCCCACGCCCCCAGAAAGAGGTTGGCAAAGGAGCATGCCACGGGGGTCCCCATGGCCGTACCCGCTATCTGATGGTACCATTGTCCATCAAACATGAAGGCATTATGCCTCAATACAAAATCCAAACATTCACAGACGAAGACAATATATTCCTCATCTCTATCGGTACGCTTCAAAAAATGCTTGACAGCTTCAATCCCCAGATCCTGGGGAATACGGCTGTACAGACTGACCACATCAATAGTGGCCAGTCTGTCACCGGGGACCCACGTGGCACGCTCCACCATCTGCAGAACCTCCAACGTATCCCTCAAATAAGAGGGCACCCCCTTAAGGAGGGGGCGCAGGAGATGGTCGAGGTATCTGGACAGCCTCTCCGTGAGAGACCCACAGCCGGAAACTATGGGACGTCCCGGCGGTGCGGTCACAGACTTATGCATTTTAGGTATATGGTACCACACCGGACAGCGAGGATGGGAAGGAAGCAGATCGCGGGCCAATTTTTGTGGAAGAAATCCCCTCTCTACGCCTCTGCGAAGCAGAGAACGTAGGTTTGTTTGGTACTTAAGGGTTGGGTCTACTTGGAGCGGACAATATGTAGACCTGTCACCCAATTGCCTCTCGGCCTCGTTTTGGTATTGGGTGGCTGACATAATAACCAAGTTGCCACCCTTGTCCGCTCCTCTTATCACCAACTCCTTATTCTGCTTTAGCCATGTCAGGGCTTTCCTCTCCTCGCTATCCAAGTTAGGCACCATGGTTTGATATATCTCAGCCTTTATGTCTTTCATCACCCTATCAAAAAAATGATCTATACTTGATCCTGGAGCAACCGGGAACGGCTGTATTGATTTGCAGGCTCTAAAGTCACTATTGTTGCCCAGGGTTAGAGTCTCTGTTTCCACAAAGTCTGTCCATGCCTGATGGCCCCCATCTGCCCACAATTCATTCACTATCTGGCTAAGCTCCTCATCCGTGGGGTCCCACTGGACCAACGGGCTGAAGCCCAAGGTACCAGCGTCCTTCCCCTGTGTCATTTGAGGAGGTTGCGCTGAAAATAAAATTTGAGAAAACCCCTCCTTAGGTCCACTGGTAGCCTCAGGTGTACACCTCTGCTCTCCAGTACTATGACCTTGTGTCACTGGGGTTTTGTTTTCGGCAGTGTTGGAACAGATGGGCTCCTTGTTAAACTTCTGACATATCACGATTTTCCTCATGGATTTATACAGGTCTATTGTGAAAGCCACTATATCGAAACCTCTTGTTGGACAGAAGTTCAAGCCCTTGGATAGAAGTGAAAGGCATGCCGGGGGTATCTCCATCCCCGAAATGTTCATAACCTGCAAGTTATCCACCTTTACATCCCCTTTCGCTTCTTGCTGTTGGGTTTCTGATCCCCCTTCCCTTGCCAATGCACACTTTTTGATTTTATTTCTGTGCCTACGTCCTCGTCCTCGTCTAACCCTTCGTCTAAAGGGCCGGATGCTCCTTTTCTTGACACATCAACGTCTCGGCCATTTTCCTCCTTGCTACCCCCATTTGCCGGATCTTTGGGGTGTTGTTTTTTCTGTGGTCTCTTTTTGGGAATATTCTTCCTTCTCTTATTAATAGGTTGCTCATTATCACTATCCGAACCCGAATCCGTGGTCCAGTAGCCTTTGCTTTTGGGATTCTTCATGAAGGGTTGAGGGCCCCAGTTGAATATTCTTCCTCTGTCGAAATCCTCTTTGTCCCTAAAGAACTTCTTTAATTTTCTTGCTTTTATCTCGTCTTGTATCTTGCTTACTTTATCCTCAATTTTGGTATTTATCGTTTCATATTTATCCTGCGTCACAGAATCTTTGTAGCGCTGTTTTGTTTCACTGAGGTCATCAGACACCTTATTGTATTCAACTATTGTGCGTGTCAACACTATGTTCTGTAGACGTTTTGCATGATCTAGGTGTGCTTCAGTCCATTCTTCTACGAATTCCTTATCATCCCGATACTCTGATGGTTCCCAAAAGCGTCTAAAGCCTCTTGCCACAATCCCATCCCTTTTATATCGTTTCAGGGTGGTAACAGTCCAGAACAATTTAGTTTCTTGCTCACTCAATCTTCCCAGTTTGAGCTCCAAAACCCTTGCTCCCACCTCCTTATTGGCCACCGTAGATATGGACAAATTTGAGAAGAAATTGGATACATCCTCTCGTCCTACCGCCACTTTTTCGCCCACATATGACAATGAGTCAATATCGATCTCGTCAATGTCGTCTTCGCTGGAAGTCTTCCCATTTTCATTGACATCGTCATGCATCCTGGAGGTGCTCAACGCTGATTGTGTAGAAGGAAGACAAGCCATGACGTTGAACTAAAGAGAATAGGAATAGCGTGGCACTTCTCCTCTCTAATGGGGGATTTATTGACTCCAGCCTCTCAGGCGGGTTTTACGTGGACAGGTGGTCAATAATGTACTGACAGTCTTATTAGTATACAAACACTGTATGCAGGACGTGTGCTCCGCTGTTATACTATGAAGGAAGAGATATGGACAATGTAAAATGAAGAGCAGAGAGCGTGCATCATCCGTCCAGATTTGTGCATTTATTGCGGATAGGCAAAAACCAGTGCAGATACAATACGGTGCATAACATGAATCATCTGTATTACATGTTTGATGTGCATATCATAGTTGGCAGACTTATCTGTATTCCCGTAATTAGCCCGTCAGTGATGGAGGTGGGAGCATGGGAGTGAGATGGGCCTAGCGACGGCCGTTTCGCGTCCCCCTGGACGCTTGGTCACGCTGCGCTCCACTATGCGCCGGCGACGCTTGGCCACAGTTTACATACGGGAGGGTCCGCCTCCCCTGTGGCGTCACAACGCCGGCGCTGATTGGAGCTCAAGAATTCCTCCAATGGAAGAGTCCGCGACGCATGATGACGTAGACGGTGGCCAAAGGATAACACTGCGTGCGCTCCAGCTTGCCGCATCGGCGTGCGTCATGTCTGACGCGTCCCGCACCACCCAATCACTGCACTGGCAAAAAGCGTGTCGGGCGGCCCACTGGCCGCATAGACACGCGTCACGTGGAGCGCAAACAAATTGATCTAACTCCACCACCCGGATACATTACATCCTGGTATTGCAGGGGACAAATGCCGGTTTCAAAATTTCCGGCAGGGTGCGTGATGTCCATTAAAGCGTGTGGAACGCTAGTCAGGTGCATCCATGGCCATCCATCCACTATCCTGCCCGTATATATATGTGGCAGTCAATCAAAACGTCACTGGCTCATCCACTGGTGAATTACAATTAAGTGAAGAAACTGTGTGAGTGTGAAATTGTGTTTCAACATTAAAATTGGATGCTGGGGCTGAGGAGCAGAAACATTATATAATCATTCCATATATTCATAAGCTGTTACATGGTTCCTAGATCGTTCACTGATCCAATATGAAACCCATAGTAGAAACGATGAGAGGGGGGAGGGAAAGGGAAGGAAGGGAAGGGGTAAAACAGGGGGGGGGGGGAGGGGAGGGGGGGAAGAAAAGGCTGGAGCAGGGGGGGGGGGGAAGAAGAAGGGAAAGGACACAGGAGTGAGAAGGGAAAACAAGAAGGGGAGGCTTCATCGCCTAACAGGACAACCAGCAGTTGTAATCATCATGCGCATTCAGTCCCCCAAACGCACATAAATTCATTTACTTGAAGACACACATCATAAGTCATGGATCCAACATACTAGAGAGTTCGACCTTATCATTGAGGCCAACAGGGCCCAGGGCTTCAGTCTGTAAAATTAGCCAGGTTTCTCTTCTCAACAATTTCCTTGCTCTGTCCCCACCCCTCCTCTCCTTATCTATCCTCTCTAAACCTGCGAATTTTAACCCCTTTACATCTCCTTCATGTTCATCTCTCATATGAGCAATAAACCGAGCACAACCTTTTCCACTTTTCACCGACCCCACATGTTCTCCCACTCGTTCCTTCAAGGGACGAGTGGTTTGTCCTATATAATAACGTCCACAGGGGCAGAAGAGGACGTATACAACATATTTAGTTTGGCAAGTGATTAGGGTATTAACCGCTAAGCTCTCTTTTCCTACCTGTACACGCTTCTTGGGAATCATACGAGGGCAAAACTTGCAATGCCCACATCGGTGATTCCCTTTGGGCATGCCTGTATCCAGCCAATTTCCTTTCTTGGGGGAGATGAACTCACTATTAGTCAGCATATCACCTAACGTAGGTGCCCTCCTAAATGCCACCCTCGGGGGGCCGCCAAGGGCCTGCCTCAGGGTGTCATCCCTTTCTACCAAGGGCCAGTTAGTAAAAATGGCTTTCCTGACTAGACTGGCCATGGGTGTGTAATCAAAAGTAAACGTTATCCGGTCCCGCAACGGTCTTGGCCTTTGTTTGGGTGTCAAGAGGCTCTGTCTGGACTGACATTTAGCCCTATGATATGCCTCCTCCAACCATGTGGCCTCATAACCCCTATTGGACAAACGTTTAGTTAAATCAGCTGCCTGCATTTCAAATTCTTTATCATCGGCATTATTTCTCCGTAGTCTCAAATACTGGCCATATGGAATGGCCTTAACAACGTGCTGGGGATGAAAACTTTTAGCGTGAAGGAGGGAATTCGTTGCCGTTGGCTTCCTATATCCTTCGCAACACAAATCATTGTTCTTAACCATAATTCTTAAATCAAGAAAAGTCACCGCTACATCACTCATCTCTGCAGTGAACTCCATATTAATTGTGTTGCTATTAATATAGCGCAGAAAGCTCTCAAATTGTATGTCCGTACCTGACCACACCACCAGGACATCGTCCACATACCTCGACCATTGTCTGATGTGCCGACGGAATGGATTCTTGTCCGAGAGCACAGCAGACTCCTCCCACGCCCCCAGAAAGAGGTTGGCAAAGGAGCATGCCACGGGGGTCCCCATGGCCGTACCCGCTATCTGATGGTACCATTGTCCATCAAACATGAAGGCATTATGCCTCAATACAAAATCCAAACATTCACAGACGAAGACAATATATTCCTCATCTCTATCGGTACGCTTCAAAAAATGCTTGACAGCTTCAATCCCCAGATCCTGGGGAATACGGCTGTACAGACTGACCACATCAATAGTGGCCAGTCTGTCACCGGGGACCCACGTGGCACGCTCCACCATCTGCAGAACCTCCAACGTATCCCTCAAATAAGAGGGCACCCCCTTAAGGAGGGGGCGCAGGAGATGGTCGAGGTATCTGGACAGCCTCTCCGTGAGAGACCCACAGCCGGAAACTATGGGACGTCCCGGCGGTGCGGTCACAGACTTATGCATTTTAGGTATATGGTACCACACCGGACAGCGAGGATGGGAAGGAAGCAGATCGCGGGCCAATTTTTGTGGAAGAAATCCCCTCTCTACGCCTCTGCGAAGCAGAGAACGTAGGTTTGTTTGGTACTTAAGGGTTGGGTCTACTTGGAGCGGACAATATGTAGACCTGTCACCCAAGATTCTGTGACGCAGGATAAATATGAAACGATAAATACCAAAATTGAGGATAAAGTAAGCAAGATACAAGACGAGATAAAAGCAAGAAAATTAAAGAAGTTCTTTAGGGACAAAGAGGATTTCGACAGAGGAAGAATATTCAACTGGGGCCCTCAACCCTTCATGAAGAATCCCAAAAGCAAAGGCTACTGGACCACGGATTCGGGTTCGGATAGTGATAATGAGCAACCTATTAATAAGAGAAGGAAGAATATTCCCAAAAAGAGACCACAGAAAAAACAACACCCCAAAGATCCGGCAAATGGGGGTAGCAAGGAGGAAAATGGCCGAGACGTTGATGTGTCAAGAAAAGGAGCATCCGGCCCTTTAGACGAAGGGTTAGACGAGGACGAGGACGTAGGCACAGAAATAAAATCAAAAAGTGTGCATTGGCAAGGGAAGGGGGATCAGAAACCCAACAGCAAGAAGCGAAAGGGGATGTAAAGGTGAATAACTTGCAGGTTATGAACATTTCGGGGATGGAGATACCCCCGGCATGCCTTTCACTTCTATCCAAGGGCTTGAACTTCTGTCCAACAAGAGGTTTCGATATAGTGGCTTTCACAATAGACCTGTATAAATCCATGAGGAAAATCGTGATATGTCAGAAGTTTAACAAGGAGCCCATCTGTTCCAACACTGCCGAAAACAAAACCCCAGTGACACAAGGTCATAGTACTGGAGAGCAGAGGTGTACACCTGAGGCTACCAGTGGACCTAAGGAGGGGTTTTCTCAAATTTTATTTTCAGCGCAACCTCCTCAAATGACACAGGGGAAGGACGCTGGTACCTTGGGCTTCAGCCCGTTGGTCCAGTGGGACCCCACGGATGAGGAGCTTAGCCAGATAGTGAATGAATTGTGGGCAGATGGGGGCCATCAGGCATGGACAGACTTTGTGGAAACAGAGACTCTAACCCTGGGCAACAATAGTGACTTTAGAGCCTGCAAATCAATACAGCCGTTCCCGGTTGCTCCAGGATCAAGTATAGATCATTTTTTTGATAGGGTGATGAAAGACATAAAGGCTGAGATATATCAAACCATGGTGCCTAACTTGGATAGCGAGGAGAGGAAAGCCCTGACATGGCTAAAGCAGAATAAGGAGTTGGTGATAAGAGGAGCGGACAAGGGTGGCAACTTGGTTATTATGTCAGCCACCCAATACCAAAACGAGGCCGAGAGGCAATTGGGTGACAGGTCTACATATTGTCCGCTCCAAGTAGACCCAACCCTTAAGTACCAAACAAACCTACGTTCTCTGCTTCGCAGAGGCGTAGAGAGGGGATTTCTTCCACAAAAATTGGCCCGCGATCTGCTTCCTTCCCATCCTCGCTGTCCGGTGTGGTACCATATACCTAAAATGCATAAGTCTGTGACCGCACCGCCGGGACGTCCCATAGTTTCCGGCTGTGGGTCTCTCACGGAGAGGCTGTCCAGATACCTCGACCATCTCCTGCGCCCCCTCCTTAAGGGGGTGCCCTCTTATTTGAGGGATACGTTGGAGGTTCTGCAGATGGTGGAGCGTGCCACGTGGGTCCCCGGTGACAGACTGGCCACTATTGATGTGGTCAGTCTGTACAGCCGTATTCCCCAGGATCTGGGGATTGAAGCTGTCAAGCATTTTTTGAAGCGTACCGATAGAGATGAGGAATATATTGTCTTCGTCTGTGAATGTTTGGATTTTGTATTGAGGCATAATGCCTTCATGTTTGATGGACAATGGTACCATCAGATAGCGGGTACGGCCATGGGGACCCCCGTGGCATGCTCCTTTGCCAACCTCTTTCTGGGGGCGTGGGAGGAGTCTGCTGTGCTCTCGGACAAGAATCCATTCCGTCGGCACATCAGACAATGGTCGAGGTATGTGGACGATGTCCTGGTGGTGTGGTCAGGTACGGACATACAATTTGAGAGCTTTCTGCGCTATATTAATAGCAACACAATTAATATGGAGTTCACTGCAGAGATGAGTGATGTAGCGGTGACTTTTCTTGATTTAAGAATTATGGTTAAGAACAATGATTTGTGTTGCGAAGGATATAGGAAGCCAACGGCAACGAATTCCCTCCTTCACGCTAAAAGTTTTCATCCCCAGCACGTTGTTAAGGCCATTCCATATGGCCAGTATTTGAGACTACGGAGAAATAATGCCGATGATAAAGAATTTGAAATGCAGGCAGCTGATTTAACTAAACGTTTGTCCAATAGGGGTTATGAGGCCACATGGTTGGAGGAGGCATATCATAGGGCTAAATGTCAGTCCAGACAGAGCCTCTTGACACCCAAACAAAGGCCAAGACCGTTGCGGGACCGGATAACGTTTACTTTTGATTACACACCCATGGCCAGTCTAGTCAGGAAAGCCATTTTTACTAACTGGCCCTTGGTAGAAAGGGATGACACCCTGAGGCAGGCCCTTGGCGGCCCCCCGAGGGTGGCATTTAGGAGGGCACCTACGTTAGGTGATATGCTGACTAATAGTGAGTTCATCTCCCCCAAGAAAGGAAATTGGCTGGATACAGGCATGCCCAAAGGGAATCACCGATGTGGGCATTGCAAGTTTTGCCCTCGTATGATTCCCAAGAAGCGTGTACAGGTAGGAAAAGAGAGCTTAGCGGTTAATACCCTAATCACTTGCCAAACTAAATATGTTGTATACGTCCTCTTCTGCCCCTGTGGACGTTATTATATAGGACAAACCACTCGTCCCTTGAAGGAACGAGTGGGAGAACATGTGGGGTCGGTGAAAAGTGGAAAAGGTTGTGCTCGGTTTATTGCTCATATGAGAGATGAACATGAAGGAGATGTAAAGGGGTTAAAATTCGCAGGTTTAGAGAGGATAGATAAGGAGAGGAGGGGTGGGGACAGAGCAAGGAAATTGTTGAGAAGAGAAACCTGGCTAATTTTACAGACTGAAGCCCTGGGCCCTGTTGGCCTCAATGATAAGGTCGAACTCTCTAGTATGTTGGATCCATGACTTATGATGTGTGTCTTCAAGTAAATGAATTTATGTGCGTTTGGGGGACTGAATGCGCATGATGATTACAACTGCTGGTTGTCCTGTTAGGCGATGAAGCCTCCCCTTCTTGTTTTCCCTTCTCACTCCTGTGTCCTTTCCCTTCTTCTTCCCCCCCCCCCCTGCTCCAGCCTTTTCTTCCCCCCCTCCCCTCCCCCCCCCCCTGTTTTACCCCTTCCCTTCCTTCCCTTTCCCTCCCCCCTCTCATCGTTTCTACTATGGGTTTCATATTGGATCAGTGAACGATCTAGGAACCATGTAACAGCTTATGAATATATGGAATGATTATATAATGTTTCTGCTCCTCAGCCCCAGCATCCAATTTTAATGTTGAAACACAATTTCACACTCACACAGTTTCTTCACTTAATTGTAATTCACCAGTGGATGAGCCAGTGACGTTTTGATTGACTGCCACATATATATACGGGCAGGATAGTGGATGGATGGCCATGGATGCACCTGACTAGCGTTCCACACGCTTTAATGGACATCACGCACCCTGCCGGAAATTTTGAAACCGGCATTTGTCCCCTGCAATACCAGGATGTAATGTATCCGGGTGGTGGAGTTAGATCAATTTGTTTGCGCTCCACGTGACGCGTGTCTATGCGGCCAGTGGGCCGCCCGACACGCTTTTTGCCAGTGCAGTGATTGGGTGGTGCGGGACGCGTCAGACATGACGCACGCCGATGCGGCAAGCTGGAGCGCACGCAGTGTTATCCTTTGGCCACCGTCTACGTCATCATGCGTCGCGGACTCTTCCATTGGAGGAATTCTTGAGCTCCAATCAGCGCCGGCGTTGTGACGCCACAGGGGAGGCGGACCCTCCCGTATGTAAACTGTGGCCAAGCGTCGCCGGCGCATAGTGGAGCGCAGCGTGACCAAGCGTCCAGGGGGACGCGAAACGGCCGTCGCTAGGCCCATCTCACTCCCATGCTCCCACCTCCATCACTGACGGGCTAATTACGGGAATACAGATAAGTCTGCCAACTATGATATGCACATCAAACATGTAATACAGATGATTCATGTTATGCACCGTATTGTATCTGCACTGGTTTTTGCCTATCCGCAATAAATGCACAAATCTGGACGGATGATGCACGCTCTCTGCTCTTCATTTTACATTATCAGATATCGCAAGGCTGAAAACCAAGTGTCTCAGCATGCATGACTGCTAAGTTCACCTTGACAAAGAGAACCTGTCTTAGAAGTGTCTGCAGGTAGAGCCTCCTGATACATTTAAAGCGACAGCACGTGCAGGGACCTTTGCATTATCAGATATTGCAAGGCTGAAAACCAAGTGTCTCAGCATGCATGACTGCTAAGTGCACCTTGACAAAGAGCACCTGTCTTAGAAGAGGCTGCCAGTAGGACCTCCTGATACATTTAAAGCGACAGTACGTGCAGGGACCTTTGCATTATCAGATATCGCAAGGCCCAAAACCAAGGGTCTCAGCATGCCTGACTTCTAAGTGCACCTTGACAAAGAGCACCTGTCTTAGAAGTGGCTGCAGGTAGAGCCTCCTGATACATTTAAAGCGACAGCACGTGCAGGGACCTTTGCATTATCAGATATTGCAAGGCCCAAAACCAAGTATCTCAGCATGCATAACTGCTAAGTGCACTTTGACAAAGAGCACCTGTCTTAGAAATGGCTTAAGTGTTAAGTGTGTCCACATAGTGCACTTTAGCTGTTGCAGACAGGTGCAGTCAGTACTTAGTACTACAGTAGTTCACCCTTCTAGGGGCTGTTTTTCTTTTTCTTGATATTGTTATATTGCAGCTTTGTGTGTCCAGTGCACACATTAGCTAGTGGAGACAGGTCTGCTGGTCCTAGTAGTGCACTGGCCATATCCCATTTATCCTTCAGCACCACTTCTGGCATCTACTGCCCCCTGTATAAGGCCTCAGTGCAGAATCAGTGTTTTTCTTAACTGTCATTGAATTACCTCAGCCCGACCATAGGGGCTGGAAAACCGCAATCACCTGCACTCCCGCAAACATGCACACAAGCACAGCAGCCACTACACACCACTACACCAAGACTGCTGCCGAGAGGACTAACATTTATGTCCTGGAGCTGTCAACTAGCAAAAACAATGATTTGCTCACCTGATGTTATCACTAATGCTCTTTGTGGTTGTTTGCAATACGTTAAACGCAGTGTTTTGTCTATCAGTGTGAAGCAGGCCTAACCCTTATACTACCTTATCACAGTGTATGCACAGCAGACGTTCTAAAGCACTTAATACCACAAATTTAAAACCGTACTGTGATTTCTATCCTTTAGAGATTAAAACATGCGTCAACTCTGTCATTTTTGGTGGGACTTTTGGCATGGAACCACCTCCTCCATGCTATGGTCCAGGTGTTAGACCCCTTGAAACAACTTTTCCATCACTTCTGTGGCCAGAAACAGTCTCTATAGGTTTTACAATCTGCCTGCCCATTGAAGTCTATGGCAGTTCGCATGGTTCGCCATTTTGCGAAAATTTGCAGCAAATTTCATGTTCGTGACATCCCAACTCTACAGATGTATCACTATGCTAATAATAAAATATGGTATATGGGGTATGAGGCGCCAAAGAATACATTTTTATGTGTTTTACAACCTAAGGGACGTGTCATGTGAAAATCAGGAAGGGTGAAAAATGAAAAAAAAATGGTATTTTCTACATTTACGCCTAATTTTTCCCCATAAAATGACTATAAAATCAAATGCCTAGATTGTACTGAAAAAAAAAAAAAGAAATACAGTGGGATTCGAAAGTTTGGGCAACCTTGTTAATCGTCATGATTTTCCTGTATAAACCATTGGTTGTTATGATAAAATATGTCAGTTAAATATATTATATAGGAGACACACACAGTAATATTTGAGACGTGAAATAAAGTTTATTGAATTTACAGAAAGTGTGCAATAATTGTTTAAATAAAATTAGGCAGGTGCATAAATTTGGACACTGTTGTCATTTTATTGATTCAAAAACCTTTAGAACTAATTCTTGTAACTCAAATTGGCTTGATAAGCTCAGTGACCCCTGACCTACATACACAGGTGAATCCAAATATGAGAAAGAGTATTTAAGGGGGTCAATTGTAAGTTTCACTCCTCTTTAAATTTTCTATGAAGAATAGCAACATGGGGGTCTCAAAACAAGTCTCAAATGACCTTAAGACAAAGATTGTTCACCATCATGGTTTAGAGGAAGGATACAGAAAGCTGTCTCAGAGATTTCAGCTGTCCGTTTGCACAGTTAGGAACATATTGAGGAAATGGAAGACCACAGGCTAAGTTCAAGTTAAGGCTCGAAGTGGCAGACCAAGAAAAATCTTGGATAAACAGAAGCGACGAATGGTGAGAACAGTCAACCCACAGACCAGCACCAAAGGCCTACATCATCTTGCTGCAGATGGAGTCACTGTGCATCGTTCAACCATTGGCGCACTTTACACAAGGAGATACTGTATGCGAGAGTGAAGCAGAGGAAGTATTTTCTTCGCCCAAAGCACAAACAGAGCTGCTTGAGGTAAGCTAAAGCACATTTGGACAAGCCAGCTTCATTTTGGAATAAGGCGCCGTGGACTGATGAAACTAAAATTGAGTTATTCCATGGAGGAAAAATAACACAGCATTCCAAGAAAAACACCTGCTAACTACAGTAAAATATAGTGGTGGTTCCATCATGCTGTGGGGTTGTGGGGCCAGTGCAGGGACTGGGAATCTTGTCAAAGTTGAGGGACGCATGGATTCCAATCAGTATCAGCAGATTCTGGAGACCAATGTCCAGGACTCAGCGACAAAGCTGAAGCTGCGCCGGGGCTAGATCTTTCAACAAGACAACAACCCTAAACACTGCTCAAAATCCACTACGGCATTCATGCAGAGGAACAAGTACAACGTTCTGGAATGGCCATCTCAGTCCCCAGACCTGAATATAATTAAAAATTTGTGGTGTGAGTTAAAGAGAACTGTCCATGCTCGGAAGCCATCAAACCTGAATGAACTAGAGATGTTTTGTAAGGAGGAATGGTCCAAAATACCTTGAACCAGAATCCAGACTCTAATTGGAACCTACAGGAAGCATTTAGAGGCTGTAATTTCTGCAAAAGGAGGATCTACTGAATATTGATTTCATTTCTTTTTTGTGGTGCCCAAATTTATGCACCTGCCTAATTTTGTTTAAACAATTATTGCACACTTTCTGTAAATCCAATTAACATCCGTTTTTTCCCCTGTGATCGATGGAACTGGACATTACCCCATAACAGCTTCCTGATCAGCACACTGTTAAACTGTAATATCACCCGCTTGAGCCATAGGGAAACATGGACATTACCTTGCTCATCAGTTGTCCTTGCAGTTATAACTGACAGCAACTAATATATAGCTGACAGCAGCTGAAATATTTCAGTTCTGGCAAAATCTTGTCAGAAATGGAAGGAATCATTGTTAGAAGAGCCTCTGAGAGGAACTGACTGTGGTGTAAGTATGTAATATTCATTTACAGGTGCATCATGTGTCTATTTTAAATAACATTACTTGGTTCAGGTTCCCTTTAAGGTTAGGCATCAGTAGAGGGAGGATTCAGTATGAGGAAAGGCATATGTTTAATTGTCATTGCTGAAAAAAAACTTTTACGGCTGCACTTTTTTTTTTCTCCCTCGGCCCCCTTTTTGCGTAGATATTTGCACACTGCTTTGTACTGCACATCATATTTTAGGCATTGCTTTTCCCTTTTATTTTAAAATTGTCTTGTTTTTCTTTAGATGTGCCAAAGTTACGTCCATGGGTACACAAACCTTCTACTGTCCGGGGATGAAGGGACGATACGTGAATGTGGTCAATCCTGGACAATATAAAGCGCTCACTTTCTGTGAGATTCAGATCTTTGGAGTTCCTGTTGATTCTGAGGAAAACAAAAGTTTGCTTACTCAAAACACAAAGAATTTGCGATAATTCAGGTTGGAGTGAGCTTGAGATGTCTCCCAGGGCATCACTGCTGAATGTATGCAAATTATCCATTGTTGCCCTTAGAAGCTAAACACACCTCCAGAACCGCTGGAATGCAATGATGTGTCAGCTTGTTGATTCTGACAAATTCTGATTCTAATGACGAAGTTTGCTGGGAGAGGTCCTATTGAAAGAAAAACATGATGTGATCTGGGCTGCAGTTTGCCCTGCAAATGATTTTAATGATTGTGAAATAAAGAAATACCCTTATGGCATGCAGCCATTGCCTTTGTCCTATTTGTTATAATACACCAACCAGGGCCGGATTATCAACCAGGCAACAAAAGCAGTCGCTTGGGGCCCCCATTCAGAGTCAAAGGGGCCCCATCAGCACATAAACCAGCCATTCTGTCAGTGGTGGCTGGATGGTATAATGGTTAAAGGGACTCTGAGCAGTGCAGTAACTATGGAAAGATGCATATCATTTTAAAGCTCTCTTTCTCCTCTTTCCAATGATATATAAACCGCCGCCCTATGCCTTTTAGTTTTCGCTATTTTCGAGAACGAAATCGTGGCCACGGCAATTTCGCCAAAAATAGCGAAAACTAAAAGGCGTAGGGTGGCAGTTTATCTATCATTGGAAAGAGGAGAAAGAGAGCTTCAAAATGATGCATCTTTCCATAGGTACATTGTATTACACAGGACGACTTTTCTCCAAAGTCGGCAGCTTGATTCAGCACAATGCAATGAAATATAAGGAACCCAGGGGGATATAA
Organism: Hyperolius riggenbachi; assembly: GCF_040937935.1. Taxonomy (NCBI): domain Eukaryota; kingdom Metazoa; phylum Chordata; class Amphibia; order Anura; family Hyperoliidae; genus Hyperolius; species Hyperolius riggenbachi. Next base: position 35,244,834 of record NC_090649.1, read on the forward strand.
TTACAAACATCATGCTGGTAGGTGTGAGGATGTAATTAATTAGTTGTAAGTATACTTAAAGGCATACCCACAGGCACTGCTCGGAGTCCCTTTAAGGGCTCTGCCTCTGGCACAGGAGACCAGGGTTCGAATCTCGGCTCTGCCTGTTCAAGCCAGCACCTATTCAGTAGGAGACCTTAGGCAAGTCTCTCTAACACTGCTACTGCCTATAGGGCGCGTCCTAGTGGCTGCAGCTCTGGCGATTTGAGTCCGCTAGGAGAAAAGCGCAATATAAATGTTATTTGTCCTGTCTTGTCAAATGATGCCGTGCGCTGCTGATTGTCTTCAGAGCCAGGCTCTCCTCCTAGATCTCCCTCCTGCTACTGTGCGCTCTGCCGCTGCCCACTCCTCCCTCCCTTCCCACAGAGAACCACAGCTGCAGCAAGAATGATAGCAGCAGATGGCAAATGCTCACTCACCTATCCATGATCCAAGCGATAGAGATCCCGTCATCTGAAACCCATCTGTCTCTTCTACAGTGCAGCCACTCGTTCTCAACTTCCTGATTCTCAGATCAGACAGGAAGTAGGAAGTAGTAAGAGTAGTAGTAACCGAGCAGCAGCACTCTAGAGGAGACAGATGGGCTCCGGATGACAGGACCTCTATTGCTTGGATCGCAATAGGTGAATGTGAGTCATCTGGTGCTGTCATTCTCCCCCGCTGCGGCTGCCTTCTCTGCTGGACTATCATATTCACTGGGATGGAGGCTGCATGGTGGCTGTCTAGTTTGGGAGGAAATCGGTTGTTCGGTGGTGGGGGTGGTTATGCAATTCTGTCTGGGGAACGGCTTCCGGTTTGGCGGTGTCCAGAGCTTTCTGCTATTGCCAGGCTGGAGATGCAGGGGGAAAGTGCTGCTGCTGTGATATCTGGCGCCCTCTTCACAGGGGTGCCCCAGCCGCTGAGTGCAAATGTCCCTGCCATTCATCTCTCACTCTGCATTTTGCTGCTGCTATTCCCTGCATTGTGCACCCACAGAGGAAAGCCCATAGCAACCAGTAGCTCGGCTGCCCCGGTGTGTGCAGCATGTTGCTGTGCAGCTGCATCTTCTGATTCTATTACGACATGATGGGGGGCCCCAAATCAGTTACTTTGCTTAGGGCCCCATTTAGCCTTAATCCGGCTCTGACACCAACTACATTCAAAGATAAAGTGTATGGATAGTTTCCATGGATCAATGCACATGTGTTTCCCCACCACTCCAACATACAGTGTTTCCCTGAAAATGTGACAGTCCAAAGGATGTGCTAGGGCTTATTTTCAGAGGATGTCTTATTTTGGCGGGAAACTCTGGTAGTTTTCCTATACAAAATGTATATACTGCATGCCATGCTGAAACACAAGCAGCATTCACAGAGCTTGTGGTTTGCAGATATTGGCTCTCACTTACAAGAAATTGATTCTGTTGATCATGTGGGTACAGTGTCGGACTGGGACCCTGGGGGCCCACCAGAGAGATTTCAACCTGGGGCTCACACATCCCATGATTGTGGTGAAAAAAAGAGCATGACCAGTGGCGTAGCTAAGGAGCTGTGGGCCCCGATGCAAGTCTTACAATGGGGCCCCTCAAGCACTCTATACATAACAATTGATACGGCGCACCAAAACCTGCCAATGGTAACTACAGTGTCAGAGGTGCAAGAAGGGGATGGGGAACAGCTTGTTAATGATTACCACTATTCAAAGTATCTATAGAAGTGATTATTATGAGCACAGGACCAATAGAGAGCTAATACTGTAGTTGAGGGAGGGCCCTTCGGGGCCCCTCTGGCCCAAGGGCCCCGATGCGGTCGCTACCGCTGCACCCCCTATTGCTACGCCCCTGAGCATGACCATGCACCGGAAGGTGGGTGTGGTCATGGTGTATCATGGATAGGGCCAAATGTACATGAACTTAGCAGCATTGTAATTAAGAAACACTGCTACCCAGCAAACCTTTGCATAGAGTCCCCTTTAATATAAAGTAATGTCCTAGTTACCATACATATGACATGGATTAGATTGTGAGCTCCTCTGAGGGCAGTCAGTGACATGACTGTGTACTCTGTAAAGTGCTGCAGAAGATGTTAGTGCTATATAAATACATAATAATAATATGGGAGGACATTAGACTATGACGATGCTAGGATTAGATTGTGAGCTCCTCTCCGGACAGTCAGTGACATGGCTATGTACTCCGTAATGTGCTGCAGGAGATGTCAGTGATGTATAAATACATAATTATAATATGGTAGGACATTAGAGTATGACTATGGTAGGATTAGATTGTGAGCTCCTGAGGACAGTCACTGATATGACTATGTCAATTAATCTAAGTCAATAAATCTAAGTCAAATTACCTGGTGGATGGGCTAATATCAATTACCTGGAGGGAGGGTGGGTGGGCTAATATCAATTAGCTGGAGGGAGGGTGGGTGGGCTAATATCAATTACCTGGAGGGAGGGTGGGCTAATTATATCAATTACCAGAAGGAAGGGTGGGCTAATTATATCAATTAGCTGACTGGCCCACTACTTGCAGTCAGTGCTGTGCAGACGCTGGGAGGGGGGCCCGACTCCTTTCTTCTTTCCCTCACCTCAGGGGCCCCCCTCCTGTTTTGCGCGGCGGCGGCATAAGATTCAGCTACAGGCTCCGGATCCGGGGTCCAGCAGACGGCCGCTAGAGCTCCAGCCGCCTGGTCTACACTGTCTCCTCCTCTGCAGTCTGCAATGCTGCTCGCACGCACTACTTCCTGATTCAGTGCGAGCGGCAGAGGAGGAGGCAGTGTAGACCAGGCGGCTGGAGCTCTAGCGGCCGTCTGCTGGACCCCGGATCCGGAGCCTGTAGCTGAATCTTTTGCCGCCGCCGCCGCGCATAACAGGAGGGGGGCCCTTGAGGTGAGGGAGGGATTGGAACTGAAACCCCCGGAGGGGAAAAAAATAAAGTTTAAGAAAAAAATCTTAGACAAAACTTAATGGGCCCCCGGGGCCCACTGGAGATGTGGAGGCGGGGCCTACCGGGCAAAATACCGACACCCCGCTGGGCCAGTCCAAAACTGTCTATTTCTAATAGTCTATTTCTTATAGGCAGAGAACTCTGTTCAGGCTCCCCAGAGCTATGACAGGATAAGCTGTGTGTCCTGGGAAAATGTGAAGAGGTGAAGTGCTGCTGATGCTTATCAGGACAGATCAGGAGGGCTGGCTCTAATACAAAAAACAAATTGCCCGACACACATATACAGAACTGTAGAACTCACAATATACTGCTGCTCTCCTGTATCCAGGCTTTGTATTGAGCGTGAATTGCTGGTGTCATGTGGGCTGCTGCTAGGTAGGGCTTACATTTGGGGGATGTCTTATATTTCAAGCATGCTAGGAATTCCTGCTAGGGCTTATTCTCAGGGGATGTCTTACTTTAGGGGAAACACGGTAGTAAATGGAAATTTTGCTTTCATACAATTGTCATGAACATAGATCAGTTCTGCAAACATAGCCCTCTCTTTCCTGCACCAGCTTCTTTCCAACTTTCACAGGCACTTGCCCACCAGCACCTCCAGGCATGAACTAGGCAAAGGGATGATGTTCATGCCTTTGGTGTTTTAATGCTTTATTGAGGTGGAGTGCAATTAAGTGGAGCCGATAAGACAACAGGGAAACACTGCCACTATCAGGTACACTGCCAGGCCACCAGCTCACCTCTACCACAGTTGGGGCCGGATTTACTATAAGGCACTGTAGGCACGTGCCTACAGGCGCCTGATGATGGAAAGACAGCTTAACCCCCTCCCCTAGTGTCTCCCTTCCTCCTACCCAAGCAGAGTCCTGAGCTGAGCGTAAATGAGAGGTTACTCACCCAGCTCTCAGCATTCCACTGACCCGATCTCCCTTCAGTCGGGGGTACCTCGGGCTACCTATTGCTAAGGGGCACCTTGCAAGGAAAGTAAGGGAGAAGTGACAACTGGCACAGCCATCACACTTGTGGTTTGGTGGGTGTTTGTAGGTCCATGGAGGGCGGAGTCTAGGGTGCCACGACACCTGTGCCTATAGCCTCCTGTGATATAAATCCGGGCCTGACCACAGTCAATCTGTGCACTCTATACTATATTATAAAACTGTGATTGTATAGGGGATTTTACATAGAACAATAATATAAAAATAACAGCAACATACCTGTAAGACAACAGGGAAACACTGCCACTATCTGGGATACTGCTAGGCCACCAGCCCACCTATATTATAACAGGAAGTCCTTATATTACATTCCCACATACATGTTAGAGGATATATTGTATACACAAAACATGAAGAACTGAACATATCCATAAAAGAAGTTGATCTACAAAATGATTGCAGTGGAGTGATATAAATTGCAGCATGTCTTACACACAGCAGCCATTTCAGGAAGAGATGACGAGCACGTGGCTCTTTAACGTTACATCATTTATTAAGCATTATTATTATATCACAGGACCCCCAGGCTGCTGACACACAGTCTCCTCACCTCTTTACACTATGCACAACATTTGCAGATATATAGCATAACTGTTATAATTTAAGTAGGCCTCAGTTATTTGGCCTGAGGTTTAGGTAAAAGGCTTGTTCACAGAATATACCTTTAAATAGAGGTTTTCGTGATGCAGGCAGAAGCATCTCAATGTCTGCTTGAACTAGATGATACAAGCAGATACTGAGAAGATGTTCCTAGTCCAAGGTCTTAGGCCTACACTGCCCCAGACAAATGGACTACGGGAACAATCAACATGGGCCATATTTATAAAACATAACATTCCTGCGACTAGGGCATAATATCTTATAGAATATTAATCGAGTAGGTGTGTGTCCTGACATCACAAGGGGTCTAAGCCAATAGTCGGTTCTGGGGGAGGGCTCAGATGAGGTTACATTTAACTCTTTCCTAGTCAGTATTAAAGGGCCGGATGGGCCAGCGGAGGGCATTCTTACTCTTACTTTCACGCTCTTCATCTACTGACTTCTACTGACTGGAACCATAATTATTTCCTTTCTTTATGTAATCTGATATAATGTATGCTGTATATACCTAGTTAGATGTAACTTAGAATAGAAAGAAGATGACCTGATTACCTTCAACAGGAAGGAGATCAAGAGCTTGTAACGCAAAGGGACTTAAAGAAGAATCTGCTTGGCTAAGATATGACGAACTGTATCTGTATATCTGTGTATTGAATAAACTCCTTGTACTTTGAGAACGGTCTATCTCCTATAATGCTTGCTGTGTGGAGAGTCAAGTTATCTCACAGTCTGTGAGGTGCAACTCTAAGAAGTGCTGGTGTCGAAGCAAAAAGGTGATTTATAACAATAACGTTTCACAACAGATAATTAAACTTTTGCATTGGAGGACATGGACAGAGATCCTTCCTCTTCTAAACCCAATCTGTGCACTGGGGAGACCAAACCAACTGGTAATTTTTAATACAAAAAAAGGGTAATTATGGGATAGTGTGGGAGGTAAAGTGTTACTTTTAAATGTATTTGTGGGTCTTTTTTTGTAATTAAATGTATGTAGGTGTAATTTTACTATTTGGCCACAAGATGTCCTCGCACATTAATTCCTATTGCGTACACAGAGTACGCTAGATAGGAAGTAATGCGTGGATCTGTTACATCGGAAGTAAACAAATGATAGTGGCATCTAATTGATGCTGGTAACCATTCACACGGGGACAGAGATGAATGAATGGATTAATTAATCTCCAGTCTAATGATCGCGGCGATGACGAGCGCGGGAGGGCATGGGGGAGTGTGCAGCGGCAAGGGAAGTAGTAGCTACGGCCCTGCAAGGTAAAGTGGGGAAATGCAGGGACATAGTTACTCGTCCCAGGGGATTTATTGAGTGTTCTTATTGTTCTTATGTTGTCTCATATATGCACAAGTTTTCTTTTATTATGCACTCCGCCAGCTTGCAAATTGGTGGATATAACTCTAATGACCAATTTCTGTTTCACCAGCATTTATCTATAGTTCCATCTACATATCATGAAACTACACACTCAACGAGCATTACCGGTTATATACCAGCAGGGGCCGGCATTGCTCTCCCTCCGAAATGACCATGTCTAATGTTGGTATCATATGTTTGTCTAATGTTTGTATCATATGTTTGTTGTCTCTTTAAATAATCACTCCCCCTTACATGCTTTATGTCCGGTGTCCATATGTATACATATATGTATATATGTATATATGTATATAGATATATGTTCAAAACTATAGGGGTTATACTACTCTCATATAGTTCACTACATCTTTGCCAATTACAAATATGGCTGCCAGTGAGGCGGAAGTGAGTGCGAGAGTCTCTCACGTTGCCCATCCCCCCTCCAACATCCGCACACGCGCATAGGTCCGGCTGGCACAAACACTCCCTCTGCACCGCCTACCTACGTAGGCAATGCGGCGTTATGTCCGCATTACACTATTCCCGCCCACTCTTATCTCATTGGCCACCACGTCCACCCCCTACAATTACTTCCTCCTTTCCACCCCGCCCCATCCACGTCACTGATCACTCGCCGTTAGCCCTATATCTACTAGGTCACTTCCCACGAACCACCACAGAGGTGCCAAGCTCCGTTTGGACTCCGTGCTGGTAAGTGACTTACAACCATGTTTTTGTAATGCTCTTTTTCACCGCAGTCTCTATTATTTCTGCAGACTTATACCCAGCACTTCTCTCCTCCCGCCCACCTCGTTAACCCTATCCTCAACCTCCCCTTCTCTATAATCCTACACCGCAGTGACTACTATCTCCGCATACCCATACCCAACTCCTCTCTCTCTTCCCGCCCACCTTGTTAACCCCTTCTTTATCCTCTCCTTCTCTACAAACTTTCCTTCCCCCACTCTTCTCTCCCTCCTTCAAACCATACAGATATCCACCTGGGTTACTACCTTTTTTTTACAACTAAGGTTAATAGTATTTGAGCACTATCCCTTATCAATATAAACACGCATAAATACCAAATCATGCCTATTTAACAGTAATAACAATGTGATATTACAAAATTGGTATAGACTTCAGAATAATTATTATATTCTTTTAACAAGGTACTTCCAATACACACCATGTGGATTTCATATATGTCAGCTTCTTCACATATATTTAATATTTTACAAATACCATTTGTAGGATTATTATTATTATTATTTTTTATTTATATAGCGCCAACATATTCCGCAGCGCTTTACAAAGCACAATAAGACGACAAGGGGAACATAGATACAGCTAACAAATATACAGCAGAGTTCCAAGCAGCACAAATATTGTTACAAAGACAGTAAACATTAGGAGGATGACCCTGCCCTTGCGAGCTTACAATCTAATGGATAAAGATATCTTGCCACACACGTTGTTCTGATTATCGCTTTGTATCTCTGTCAATTTCAGTTTTTTGCTGTGGTTATTTATTGCCTGATGAAGCGGGATTTTGCCCGCGAAACGCGTTGCAACTTGTGCTAGAAGTATGTGAAAAAATTGCTTTTTTACCATAATCAACAGTACTTGTGCCTGTTTTGGGGTTGGCTGGTCCACCACCGCATCCCGAATGTTTTAAACATTTTAGAGTGTTTTTTATCCTACTGGCGCCTCTGTACAGCTCTACAAAGCGTAGCCTTGTTCCCCTGTACCTCCTCTTCCATCCTGTGTGCTGGGTTACCGTTGCCAGTCTCATTGGTAGGACTGCTTTTCAGAAATATCTAATTTCTATTATATTTATCAATGCATGGCGACAAAATGCATTGCTTTAAAGGGGTTCTTTTGCGAATGAGAAAAAAAATGGTGGTCTATGCATAGACTATTAAACATCCCTCTAAGATAGTGTGAAAAGTTTTTCAAATAAATGAATGGTTTCCCCAAAGCAACATATAATCCTCAGTGTTTGTAAACAGTGACGGATGACGGCCTGGGAGGCTAATCCAATTGTTAGGGGTGTTTTTTTTTACTTACATTTCACAAACATAACTGCTGCCTACCTCGTTTTCAGTGGTGTGTTTGTAGTCAGGTGACCAGCAGATGCGGCACTTGGAGCGCATCGTGGGAGGCGCCGAGGGACATGCCTAAGAAGACGTTGGACAGGTAAGGTAACTATCCGGATGTCTCCCGGACCAGATTTGAGCAAATCTCATTATAACCGCTGTAACGGTGATTTATGACAGAAGTGGATTACACCACTGAAAACGAGGTAGGCAGCAGTTATGTTTGTGAAATGTAAGTAAAAAAAAAAAACCTAACAAATGGATTAGCCTCCCTAACCGTCATCCGTCACTGTTTACAAACACTGAGGCAGGGAACACACTTGTCTGTTTTCAAGCGTGTTTTCTGCACAGAAAGACTGAGAACTCATGTTAATCAATGGGCTAGTACACACTTAATATGTTGTTCGCGCGCAGAAAAAAAACTGACATTCTGCATGCTGATTCTACACATTTTGTCAGTTTTCTCTATCAACTACATCAGCTGCTGTGGAAAAAACGCGCGCGTTTTCCTACATAAAAACACATTTGTTGTGCAGAAAAAGTATGCAGGAAAACGCGCGCAGAAAACTGAAAGACAAGTGCGTTCCCTGCCTGAGGATTATATGTTGCTTTGAGGAAACCATTCATTTATTTGAAAAACTTTTCACACTATCTTGGAGAAATGTAATAGCAAGCTGTAGGTGCTGCAGTATAGGTAGCTAGGTGCAGGTGGTGCCCTCAGTGATAGGTAGCCAGGTACAGGTGATGTCCTCAGTAATAGGTAGCAAGCTTTAGGTGTTGCAGTATAGATAGCCAAGTACATGTGGAGCCCCAGCATAGGTAGTGAGCAATAGGTGTTGCAGTATACTGTATGTATCCAGGTACATGTGGTGCCCCAGTATAGGTAGCCAGGAATAGGTGTAGCCAGTATAGTTAGAAATAGGTGGTCAGGAATAAATGTAGCAGCCTAGCAGGAGACAGGTGGTCAGGAATAGGGGAAGAAAGGAACTGGTAGTCAGGAAAAGGGGTAGTCAGGAACAGGTAGTCAGGAATAAAAGTAGCAAGGAACAGGTAGTCAGGTATAGGTAGTCAGGAAAAGGTAGTCAGGAATAGGGGTAGTCAGGAAAAGGTAGTCAGGAATAGGGGTAGCAAGGAACTGGTAGTCAGAAATAGGGGTAGCAAGGAACAGGTAGTCAAGAACAGGGGTAGCAAGGAACAGGTAGTCAAGAACAGGGGTAGCAAGGAACATGTAGTCAGGAGCAGGGGTAGCAAGGAACATGTAGTCAGGAGCAGGGGTAGCAAGGAACAGGTAGTCAGGAATAGGGGTAGTTAGGAACAGGAACTAGTCAAGAATAGGGGTAGCAAGGAACAGGTAGTCAGGAATGGGATAGTCAGGAACAGGTAGTCAGGAATGGGGTAGTCAGGAACAGGTAGTTAGGAATAGGGGTAGCAAGGAACAGGTAGTCAGGAACAGGTAGTCACTCAGGAACAGGTAGTCAGGAATGGGGTAGCAGGGAACAGGTAGGTAGGAACAGATAGTCAGTCAGGAACAGGTAGTCAGGAAGAGGGTAGCCAGGAATAGGTAGTCAGTCAGGCACAGGTAGTCAGGAATGGGGTGGCCAGGAACAGGTAGTCAGGAGGAATAGGTAGTCAGGAATAGGGTAGTCAGGAATAGGTGTAGTCAGTCAGGAATGGGGTAGTCAGGAATGGGGTAGCCTATTTCTCCCCCACCCGCCCCATTTACCTATACTGCCACCTGGTCCCCTCCGATCAGATCCCCCTCCTCCCCGGCGGCTCAGCTGTTACACGGCATACCAGTGTTGACATCGTGCAAGTAAGTAGCCAGCAGTGAGGAAATGTCCAATCACAGCGCTGCTCGTATACAGGAAGTAAATGTCACTTCCTGTATACGAGCAGCGCCGTGATTGGACATTTCCTCGCTGCTGGCTACTTACTTGCATGATGTCACCGCTGGTATGCGGTGTGACAGCTGAGCCGCCGGGCAGGAGGGGGATCTGATCAGGCAGCACATTTGAATAGCAGAGGGAAGGGGTTGTGGAGAGCAGACGCCAGAGTGAGGGCCCCCCGCAGTGCGAGGCCCCAAGTGATGGAGTGCCTTGCCTGTATGCTGGCGGTGCCTTTGCGCTATGACACAGTTCACATCTGAGCGGTTCATTTCCGATCCGCTCAGAGAAGCACTGCATGGGACTTTTTTGAGGCAATTCTGCCTCAATGGAAGGTATAGGAAAGACGCAAATGCTCACAAAATCACTTTGTGCAGCGATTGCATTCGCGATTATAAGAATAAATGCATTGTACTTATTCTTTTCCAGGTCAAAGAGTTCCCTTCCTGACTGACGTCTGGAAGTGAGAAACCGAAATCGCTCGTCAAAACCGCTTAGAAAAGCGTAAAAAAAAAGCGTGCAGGTAATCGTCAGGAAAAAAAACTCCACAAAACCCGCCCAAAGCGGGCGGGCCATGCGAACGGAACGCAATGTGAATAAGACCTTAAGGTTCCCTTTAAACTGCAGTACAGTAAAGCATCCACAAAATGTCACTGTGTATGTAAAGTACTGCAATGATCTCTATGGTATTTATTTTTTTAAGTATTTATATAGCACTGACGTATTACACAGCACTGTACAGAGTATATTGTCTTGTCACTAACTGTCCCTTTAGATGGGATCACAATTTAGTCCCTACCATAGTCATGTGTCTATGTACATATCGTGTAGTGCATGTATCATAGTCTAGGGCCAATTTAGGGGGAAGCCAATTAACATATCTGCATGTTTTTGGGATGTGGGAGGAAACCAGAGTACCCGGAGAAAACCCACGTAGACGCAGGGAGAACATACAAACTCCTTGCAGATGTTGACCTGGCTGGGATTCGAACCCAGAAATCCCTTGCCACAAGGCAACCACTACGCCACCATGCTGGTATTGTAGTTTAATCTATTCTCTCTGTGTTCCTCTCTATTCTAAGTAAGCTGCATCACCTGATGGTGGTGTATGATTTATCACTGCATCTTTTTCTTCAGTAAAGAGTTCTAACTTGTTATACTGGGTGCCTATCTGCGTGTACAAACCATTCTGCTCCATCAGGTTGGCAACAAAGTTTTAAAGGGAACCTGAACTGAGTAAAATTATTTAAAATAAACACATGGGGCTTGATTCACAAAAGAGTGCTAACTGTTAGCACGGCCGTTTTCGCGCGAATTTTTGCATTGCGCGTGATTGCGAATTTTCGCGCGAATCGATATCGTTTTCGCGCGCAAACGCGAATTTTCGCGCAAAACGATATCGATTTCGCGTGAATTTTCGCATTGCGCGCGATCGCGAATTTTCGCGCAAAACGATATTGATTTCGCACGAAAATTCGCGTTTGCTCGCGAAAACAATATCGATTTGCGCGAAAATTCGCGCGAAAACGGCCGTGCTAACAGTTAGCACTCTTTTGTGAATCAAGCCCATGATGTAGCTGCAAATGAATATTACATACTTACCGCACTGTCAGTTTCCCTCAGAAGCTCAGCATTTTCTTCTTACAGTGATCCCTTCCAGTTCTGACAAGATTTTGTCAGAACTGAAATATACCAGTTGCTGTCAGTTACAACTGAATGTGCAAGGTAATGTCCATGTTTCCCTATGGCTCAAGTGGATGATATTACAGTGTAACAGTGTGCTGACCAGGAAGCTGTTATGAGGTAATGGCCATTTTCAAAATGGAGGACGGAGAATTCCACTGATCACAGTGGACAAATGGGATGCAGGAGAGGAGAAAGAGATTGATGAGTAGACTACACAGGAGGTAAGTATGACCTGTGTATGTTTATTTTGACTTATTATTTTCAGTTCAGGTTCTCTTTAAAGGTCCACAAAGGTGCTGGGGCCTAACTAGAAATCACTGCGCCTGATGCAAAACTTTGGATGCCCCCCCGCTCTTTCTGCACAGGTAAACTGAGAACGCAAAGTGCCGCGCAGCAGTTCGCATGATAAATGCTGCGGTAGCAATTATCACGCTTTAGTGTATCAAGCCCATGGTGTGCAGAAAACTGACAAACGCGCACAGAAAACTGACAGACGAGTGTGCTCCCAGTACTAGCTTCTTATTACACCCACTCTGTCCATCTCTGATGGAGTAGAACTGGCTCTGTAGACTGCTCCAGTATCACTACAGTACTCAGCACTTGGGGAAGGGTAGAGAGGATGGGGTCTGAGCGCTATACACAAGAGCCAGCTGCACACTGAATAGAGACTGTCTACAAATCTTTGTCTACAAAACTTTGTATGATTCCTTATCAGTGGCTGAGCAGATGCAGAACAATTGTGCAGAGAGCAGAAAGGTTTTTTTTTTCTCTCTGTGCCCTTAGTTTTCAGTCTCTCAAGACAGGGAAAAGAACCTTCTATCCCCATGGGGCCCCTGCGGCTTCTGCTTCCCTCCTCCCCCTGCAGCTGAATCCCTTGCAGGGTCTATTGTTACTCCCCTGCAAAGATGCCATTAACCCTCCCGGCGGTCTATCAAAAACCGCCAGGGGGCAGCGCAGCACTGTAAATTTATTATTTAAAAAAAAAAAAAATCATGTAGCTAGCCTAGCGACATCCCCCCACCCCCTCTGATTGCCTCCGGCGATCTGCGCAACCAGGAAATCCCGTTCAGAACGGGATTTCCTGGAGGGCTTCCCCATCGCTATTGACGACGATCGTGATGACGTCATCAACGTAGTGACGTCATCGGGAGTCCTGATCCACCCCTCGGCGCTGCCTGGCGCCGATTGGCCAGGCTGCGCAAGGAGTCTGGGGGGGGTAGCGGCGAATCGGCGGCGATTGGGCAGTACCCGCAGCTAGCAAAGTGCTAGCTGCGTGTACCAAAAAACAAATTATGCAAATCGGACCACCAGAGCCTGAGAAATCCTCCTGCGCGGCATAGCCCGAGCTCAGCTCGGGCTTACCGCCCAGGAGGTTAATAGGTGAACCCTGTGCAGCAGGACTCTTGGCGGCTCCTAGCCAGTCATGGAGAGCAGGAAGAAGTTTTGTTGGACACATCAAGAAGGTTACATTTAGAACAGAATAAAAAAAAAAGATAGTAACTTTGCAGGAAAAAAATCCTATATTTATTTTGCATGCTGTCATACTGTGACATACTTTGAAATAAATGCAATTTTGAATACCAATCTTGTACAAACAGACAGACCCATAACAGAAAACAATTTGCAAGGCATAAATCATCTGTATTGTAGTAGTACATTTTTTTGTGATTTTGTGTTATATTTGTATAGATTGCAGAAGCTAGCCATAGAGTGATCAGTGCCACAAGAAGATGGACCACTGTTTAGCAATGGGGGAATTCCACTTTTGTTACGAGAATTGTTATGAACTGATATCAGCGCTAGAGAAGTCTTTTTGTAATTAAATTTTTTTTTTTTTTTTAATATGATCTTTCCATTTCAGTTTTGCAGTCTGCTACGGAGAATAGGAGCATCTTAAAAAGTTGTGGTCAAAAATGGACTCAATTGTTATTTATCCAACACATAAGCTATTAAAGAGAATTTGGCGGCCAAATCTCACTTTACAATGGGAGTGCTGGTTATGATGAGGGGATAGAGGAATTGGTACGATTACATTTCAAGCTGTGTTGAAGTTATATGAAGGTATTTTCTGTCCCTGGGATCCCGATGCTGCAGCTATGCTCTGTGCTCCTCTTGCAGAGCACAGAGAGGAGGGCAAGGGGCAAGAGGGGAGGTAGGGAGAGGCAGTGAATAGGCACAGAGATTCAAAGAAGGGGCTGCATGGCGGCTATCATGTAGCTAGCTCTAGGCTAGCGTCATGATTTTTTTTAAAAAAATAATAAATTTACAGTGCTGCGCTGCCCCCCTGCCAGTTTTTAATAGACCGCCAGGAGGGTTAATGGCATCTTTGCAGGGGCGTAACAATAGACCCTGCAAGGGATTCAGCTGCAGGGGGAGGGGGGGAAGCAGTGACATTATGGAAAGGAACAGAGGGATGGCAAGGGAGCAGATAGACTATAGTGTAAAAAAAAATACTTTGTCCATTTGCCTCAGGTACACCTTAACCTTCTGGGCGTTACGGACGAGCTCAGCTCGTCCAGTAACGCCGCAGTGCACCGCTCATGCCCTGGTGGGCCAATTTGCACAATTTTTTTTTTTAAACACGCAGCTAGCACCTTGCTAGGTGTGTGTTTGTTGCGATCACCAATGCTGCAGACCCCTTGCGCAGCCTGGCCAATCACCGCCAGGCTGCGCTATGGGGTGGATCGGGACTCCCCCTGACGTCACGACATTGATGAAGTCATCGCGATCGTCACCAGGGCAACAGGGGAAGCCCATACAAGAAAATCCCGTTCAGAACAGGTATTTGGGTATTTGCGCCGGCGGCGATCGGAGGGGTGGGTGGGAAAACGAAGGGAGGGGTAAGCATGTAGCTAGCGATAGGCTAGCTACGTGTTAAAAAAGAATTAGCTTCAAAAAACCCTCCTGTGGCCGTGCGCCGAAAAAAAATCAGAACGCCAGGGAGGTTACGTTCCCCCACCAGTGGCAGTGAACCCAAATTAACCCTCATAATGTCTCATGATCATTACTTCATCCAGGAGGCAGAATCACTTTAACACTGCTGCTGGTGAATCCATACGTTGCATGACGTTTTGATTGGCTTACCCCAACTACTCCTTTTTGGGAACGAGTTTATTTATTTATTTATTGCATTTATAAAGCGCCAACATATTACGCAGCGCTGGACATTAGTTTAGGTTACAGACAATATTTAGGGGTGACAATTGTTAAATAGACACTGAAGCGAAAAAAAAAATATGCTATATTGAATTGGTTGTGTACTATGAATAATTTCTAGAAGTTTAGCAGCAAAGAAAATATTCTCATATTTTTATTTTCAGATATATAGTGTTTTTTCTAACATTGCATCATTCTATAATATGTGCAGATTACACAACACTCAGCATTCAAAATGATTCTTTCAGAGCAGTCTGTGAACTAATGACCTCTCCTCTGGCAGAGAAAAAGTAAATAGTTCAATAACACTTGAGATAATAAAAGTCAGATAACAGCCCTCTCCAAGACTTTGAAAGTCGCAGAGCTTGATTGCTTTTTTGCATAGAGATAACAACTGGAGTTTCTTAACTCTTCCTGTACTGGAAACAATTAGACTGATGTATCTGATCTTAATGTTTTATTTCTTAGCTGTACTACACATACAAATCATAATATCATAATTTTTTTTTCCGCTTCAGTGTCTCTTTAAATTGTCTCTTTTTCTTTCCTCAACAAGGTGGGAGCGTGATATTATAATGCCATCCTGGTAACTAATATAATGTGTCCTCCTCAGTTATGGGTTCTAATGGGGCGTTACATGATAAACCCTGACTTCCCTAGCACTGACAAATTGTATAACATATTTATTTATTTATTTTGTTATCGGACACTAGTACTAAAGGCATTGTCCTGTAAAAAGACCTTCTTGAAAACAGCGAATGCAATTATTATCTGTGCAACGGTATAAAGTCATCCTATTATTGAGCGCCCCCCAAGCCTGCCAGATTTCAGTAGGGCTTCTGTCTATATCTTCACTATACACATCCCTGAAAACAAAAGCCTTATTGCCTTCGGCTATCCCGTTAAATACATCAAGCTCATTGATAATATTATATGGACGCCGCTCGTTGACACATCTGGTTAAACATGGAGAATAAAGGGAGTAGAACACAACACATCCAGCTCGTGAGCCTCTGTTCAGCAGATTCTGAACCGGAGATGGGGCTCTATTCACACTCTCCAACAGGCGATATTCAGCGTGGTTCCTTGGTGTTTCATTACTGTACGATGCCGCCACAATCCTACGTCCTTCATAAATCCCGTAATTACGCACGGTGTTACGCAAATCATTTAGCTGTCTCTGGTTCAGAGTTAAAGCTTCACGGATGGTATTTTCATTTAGCTGTCTGCATTCAGTGGCTGCCAACTTCACCACAAAGGCATATTGAAAGGTGAAATGCCCGCTGTAAATATAATGACATAAAACATGTAAATTCAGCATGCAAGCTTTGAATTAAACAAGCAACATCAATTTACTAAGAATATTTTTGCTCAGAAAACAGTGGCAGCTCCAGCTTAAAGTTTTTTAGGAGGGCACAAAGGGAGCACATTGGCTTACTGGTGGGGAACATTTGGGTGATCAAAATCAATGTTTGTATGGCGAGCATTAGATATTTTTTGCCTCAGATGATAAAATGAAGGCTAACTAGTTTAGCAATGATAGGAGCCAAAGGAAGGTGCTTACAAGAAGAAGAAAAGATACCTACAGATGTACTTGGCTAGTTTGCTGGCATGCTTTAATCCTTACTTGCTAGCAAGCTGCTCCTGTGTGGACAGATCACAGACAAATCATTCCAGCCCCCAGCCTGTGTCTCACCGCTCTATAAGCAAGGGGAGGTGGAAGAGGCAAGAGGGATAGAAACATGGAGAGCTCTTTTTTATAGACCCTATCCTGTTCACTGTATGCTGCTTGGGCCTGGAAACAGTTAACTGTATGTTACTGAGCAGGGGAAGGGGGGTGTTGGCACTCAAAGGAGCACAGTGATTCCCGTTGGGGAGGGGGGTGCCCCAGCATGCTTCGGTGTAGCACCACCCATGGTGGAAAATAAGCAGGCCGTCTCTAGTGTGGTTGGTGAATGGTTAATTTCTCTCTCTCCCTATTAAAGGAATACTATCAAAGTTTACTTTTTTTTCCTCTAAATACCTTAAACAGGTAGAAGGGAGGACTGATGACTTCTAGTCATAGTAAAAGGGGGAAAAAAATCCTTCCTCTTATCTGATCTCTGGAGAGATAGGGTGTCGGGGGAGGTGACAGGCTGCAGGCGGGCAGCTGTAACACTCTTTCATTCACTCACTGTCCTGCTTGTATAAACAAAGCATCATGCTATGCTGAGAGGAGTGTGTTGTGGGCAGGCGGATTTCATTCAATGATCCACCCAGCCACACCACAGTACCGGCGTCAGCCAGTGGAGGGCCAAAATTAAATTTTGCAAATGCAAAATTTTGCATAAAAATTTGCAGTTTTTCATCGTAATTGTAATGTGCAATTTACGGGAGAATGCGTAATAAATTACGTATGAACCGTAATTATGTATCAAAACTTTACGTAACTTCGTAATTATGCAAAATTACGGTTCATTACGAAATTAGTCATTTAGTAGGTTTTGACATGTATTATGTTGATGTATGCATACAAATTTCCGCACATAAATTATTTTTGTGTAGACGTGCATGCGCAGTTTAATGCGTATGTTTATAAGCATGAATAGACGCATGAATATATTTAGTATGCGCATTGACAAGTTTAACGCGGATATTCACACATAAGTAATGCGTAATTACGTTACGCAATTACGTTTACACGCGAAGTACCGTAGCCGTAATTACGCAATAGCTGTAAAGCGGAAAATACTAAGTGAAGTTTTATTGCAAAGTTTTTCGATGCGAAACGAAGTTTTTGGCCATTACAACCACCACTGCTGTCAGCATAGCATGGTGCTTTGTTTATACAAGCAGGACAATGAGTGAATGAAAGAGCATTCCAGCTGCCCACCCACAGCCCATCACCTCACCGGACAGCTGCCCTGCTCCTCTTTAGAGATGGCCCAAGCGGGTCGCACGTGAACTTATTCGCGCGAACAATGCAAGTTCGCGTTTGCAGTGAAACGCGTACATTAAGCGCGGTCGACTTGCCCTCTATACTAAATCATCGGGCTAAACCTTGACTCTCTACATCACAGTCAGCAGACACATGGCAGCCAATCAGGCTGCACTTCCTCCTGGAGCCCCCCCTTCTTTATATAAGGCAGCAGCGTCGGCCATGTTCTCACTCTGTGTGCTGCTGTATTAGTGAGAGAAGGGAGAGAGGTTGCTGCAGACATAGGTAAAGCTTAGTTAGGTCGCCTTGTTAGCTTGATCCTTGCTGATATTTGTTGCTAAAAACACCACCAAAACAGCTCTTTTGAGAGCTAATGATCTTGTGATGTGTTTTTTTTGTGTGTGTGTGTGGGCCACTGACAGTGCATATACAGCCCTGTGTGTCGCATCTGGCCCTTGCTAATTGCTGTACTGTGCCAGGCCCAGCACATTCAGTGCATACCTTTTCACTGCACCTGAGTGACTGCACATTGTATCATACCACCAGCAGTCACTGCATACCTTTTTAGTGCACCCGTGAGACTGCACCTAGTATCAAACCAACTAGCAGTCACTGCATACCTTTCACTGCACCTGTGTGACTGCACATTGTATTATAGCAGCATTCAGAGCATACATTTCACTGCACCTGTGTGACTGCACATTGTATTATACCAGCAGTCAGAGCATATCTTTCACTGCACCTGTGTGACTGCACGTTGTATTATAGCAGCAGTCACTGCATACCTTTCACTGCACCTGTGTGACTGCACATTGTATTACACCTGGCAGTCAGTGCATACCTTTCACTTGAATGGATGGCAGACTTACCCTACGTAACAGATTCTCATTATAGGATTTCAAGTGTATTCATCTCATCATTATACAGCAGTCAGTGCATACCTTTCACTGCACCTGTGTGACTGCACATTGTATTATACCAGCAGTCAGTGCATACCTTTTCAGTGCACCTGTGTGACTGCACATTATATCATAGCACCAGCAGTCAGTGCATACCTTTCACTGCACCTGTGTGACTGCATATTTTCCTTTCACTTGAATGGATGGCAGACTTGCGCTCCATAACAGATTCTCTTTGAAGGAACTGCACAGAGAGCAGAAAAAGTAATTTAAAAAAATAGATGTAAGCTGTAACAAAAGAGATGTCCCGAACAATTTGCACTCTTATAAACTTATTTGCGCAAACAATGCAGGTTCGTGTTCGCATCGGATTGTAAACTTTATGCTGGTTCGACCCACCCCTATACTACATCATTGAGCTACACTTTGACCCTCTACATCACAGTCAGCAGACACATGGCAGCCAGTCAGGCTGCATTCACTCCTGGACCCACCCTTATATAAGGCAGCAGCGTTGGCCATGTTCTCTCACTCTGTGTGCTGCTGTATTAGTGAGAGAAGGGAGAGAGGTTGCTGCAGACATAGGGAAAGCTTAGTTAGGCTCTTGTTAGCTTGCTCCTTGCTGATATTTGTTGCTGAAAAGCACCACCAAAACAGCAGTTTTGAGAGCTAATGTTCTTGTGATGTGTTGTTGTTTTTGTGTGTGTGTGTGTGTGTGTGTGTGTGTGTGTGTGTGTGCCCCACTGACACTGCATATACAGCCCTGTCTGTCACAGCTGGTTCTTGCTAATTGCTATACTGTGCAGGCCCAGCACATTCAGTGCCTAGTGTGACGCTGCACATTGTATTATAATACCAGTCACTTCATACATTTCACTGCACCTGTGTGACCGCATGCTGTTTTATATAGCAGTCACTGCATACATTTCACTGCATCTGTGTGACCGCACGCTGTTTTATATACCAGCAGTCAGTGCATCCATTTTCACTGCACCTGTGTGACTGCATATTGTTATACCAGCAGTCAGTGCATACCTTTCACTGCATCTGTGTGACTGCACACTGTATTAGTCCAGTCAGTGCATACCTTTCACTGCATCTGTGAATACACATTGTATTATACCTGGCAGTCAGTGCATACCTTTTACTTGAATGGTGTAATGATCGGTGTCAGCACACAGAGAGAATCTGATTATTGGTGATCTGCAGTATTACCAATAATACAGATATATACCTGATTATTGATGATCTGCAGAATCACCAATAAAACAAGTATAACTAACCTCTGGACACCTGATAAAGTGTAAGTGTTTGGTGCAACAGTATATGAGCCAGTGATTCCCTGACTGCTGGGAATCAGACTCTACTGCAGTCAAAGGACTCCTATGAGATAGAGTCCCTGACTGGATTGCAGAGAGGTCCCTTTGAGGGACAGGGAGTCCCTGCAGATACTGGACACCCCACCAGGGGGGGGGGGGTGTCCCCGGTAGTACTGAGGGACTGAACACCCAAGGAGTGAGTGACTGACAGCTAGAGAGGTCGGCCAGGCCGGGTCGGCAACACACGAGCAGATAAGGTACAGAGACAGAAGGCTGATTTAGTAACCAGGGACAGGCAGGGTTGGCAACAGGTAATCAGATATGCGTAGGTATCGAATCAGAGAGCAGAAGGAGGGTCAAGAGGAGAGCAATAGGTCATAACAGATATAAAGCAGAGGCCTAGTCTAGAGTGTGAGGTCTGTGGTCTCAACACCCAGGAACTGGTCTAAAGAATAACACAGCAATGACACAGTATCCCTAATCTTGGGTGTGAGGTCCGTGGTCTCAACACCCTGGAACTAGTCTAAAGTATAACACAGTAATGACACAGTAATAACACAGTAATCTGGCTAAGTGTGGATTCCCAGGTCCACCTGATTCAACCACACTGTTGGATCTGACTATGGTCTGAGTGCTAACACATAAGCATTCGCAACGGCAGACAACCAGCAACTGACAGGGAAGTATATATAGCAGAGCGCTCCTCTGCGCCGCCCAGTCCCATACAGCCAATCACCTGCTGCGCTGGGATCAGCTGATCGTCCAGATCAGCTGATCCCTCTCCTATTGGCATAAAGGGCTTGCCTGTTAGCGCGCGCACGCGTAGCTCTCCATCTGTGTGCACTACTAGGCTTAGACAAACCAGGCGCATGCTGCTGCGGAGAAACCACCGGTCTGAACGCGGCACCAGCCGCCTCGCTGTCAGACCACACGGCGGTGTCTCCGCAATCCATTACAGTGCCCCCCCCCCCCCCCCCGAGGAGTGGACTCCGGACACTTCCCACCAGGCTTCCCAGGATGTTAGTCATGAAACTCCTTCTTTATTTCTTCCGCATGCATGCAAGAATCTGGCACCCAAGATCTTTCCTCTATGCCATATCCTTTCCAGTGGACCAGATACTGCACTGAGTTCTGCACTAAGCGAGAATCCAGGATCTTTTCAATATCATACTCCGGTTGGTAATCCACCAACACGGGGGGGGGGGGGGGGGAGGGAGAGGAATCCACGTGTACTGCTGGCTTTAAAAGAGACACATGGAATGATCTCACACCTCTCATACTGGCTAGGAGATCAATCGCGTAAGTGACATTATTGATTTTCTTGGACACTGGAAATGGTCCTATAAATCTAGGGCCCAGTTTGGGTGACAGTTGTTTCAAGACCAAATGTCGAGTGGATACCCACACCAAATCTCCTGGAGAGAACTTCCACTCTATGGACCGTCTTTTATCTGCCTGTCTTTTCTGGGTTTGGAAAGCTTTCCCCAGATTCCTCTTAACCATTCCCCAAATCTCCTTTAGAGCCCTCTGCCAATCTTCCAGGGCTGGGAATGGTGTAGATGCAACCGGCAAAGGAGCAAACTTAGGTGATCTTCCTGACACTACCTGAAATGGGGAAAACCCAGAAGAGGAGCTTTTCAGGTTGTTGTGCGCAAATTCCGCAAACGGCAAAAATTTTACCCAATCGGATTGCGCATCTGCAACATAGCACCTGAGGAACTGTTCCAGGGATTGGTTAACTCTCTCGGTCTGGCCGTTGGTCTGTGGGTGGTAGCCTGATGAAAATGCGAGATCCATGTCTAACTGATGGCAGAAGGCTTTCCAAAACTTTGAAACAAATTGGACTCCCCGATCTGACACTACATTCTCCGGAATGCCATGTAGCCGGAAAATGTGCTGGTTGAAGAGATCAGCCAATTCCTGGGCCGAGGGGAGTCCTTTCAAAGGGACAAAATGAGCCATCTTACTGAATCTGTCCACTACCACCCAAATAACCGTCTTGCCCTCAGACCGAGGGAGCTCAAAATCCATGGAGACATGGGTCCATGGTTCACTCGGAACTGGCAAGGGCTGTAAGGTGCCAACAGGGGCCTGACAAGAGGGTTTACTCCTTGCACACACTGCACACTCTCTTACAAACTCCTTACAATCTGTTGCTAATATAGGCCACCACGCACATCTGGCCAGTAAATCCTGAGTTCTGGTGGCCCCGGGATGACCAGCATTCTTGTGGGAATGAAACAATTGCAAGAGTTGTAAACGGAAAGGCAGTGGTACAAACATGACCCCATCAGGCTTCCCCTCTGGAACATCCTGTTGGTAAGGACTCAGAGTGACTGTCCAATCCCTCCAGGTCTCCGTGGCTGCCAGAACTACCTTCTGAGGTAGGATGGTCTCAGGGGCTGAGGGCTGTACTGTCTCAGGTTCAAAACACCTGGATAAGGCATCAGCTTTGATGTTTTTACTACCAGGGGTATACGTAATTACAAATCTGAATCTTGCAAAGAACAGGGACCACCGGGCCTGGCGGGGACTAAGTCTCTTAGTACCCTCTATGTACTCCAGATTCTTATGATCTGTATAAACTGTGATAGTGTGTTCTGCACCTTCTAGCCAGTGTCGCCATTCCTCAAAGGCTAACTTGATGGCTAAAAGCTCCCGGTTGCCTGTGTCGTAGTTTTTCTCTGCGGGTGAAAATCTACGGGAAAAGTAGGCACATGGGTGGAGTTTGCCCTGCAAGCCTGACCTCTGAGACAATACAGCTCCCACCCCCACCTCTGAAGCATCAACCTCCACAATAAAGGGAAAGGTGACATCAACATGTCTCAATATAGGTGCGGAACAGAACAGTTTTTTTAGTGTGGAAAAAGCCGCATGAGCCTCTGTTGACCAGTGATGAGTATCAGCCCCTTTTTTGGTGAGACTGGTGGGGGGCGAGATGATGGTAGAGTACCCCTTTATGAACCTTCTGTAGTAGTTGGCAAAGCCCAGAAATCTCTGGAGCGCCTTCAGTCCAACAGGCTGAGGCCACTCCAGGACAGCGGAAACCTTCCCTGGATCCATTGAGAGGCCAGAGGTGAAGATAATGTACCCCAAGAAGGCAACCAAGGTTACTTCGAAGAGGCATTTCTCTAGTTTTGCATAAAGCAGATTCTGTCTTAACTTTTCTAGCACAAACTTAACATGTCTGCGGTGTTCAGAAAGATTGGACGAAAAGATCAGTATATCGTCCAGATAGACTAGGACGAACTTCCCCAACACCTCCCTGAATACCTCGTTAATTAACTCCTGGAAGACGGCCGGCGCGTTACACAACCCGAAGGGCATCACTAGGTACTCGTAATGCCCGTCGGGCGTGTTAAAGGCTGTCTTCCATTCGTCACCATCTCTGATACGCACCAGATTGTATGCACCTCTCAGATCTAGCTTTGAGAAAATCTTGGCGTTGGTCACCTGAGTGAACAATTAAAGGTAAAGGGTAGCGATTTTTCACCGTGATCTTATTTAGGCCTCTATAATCAATGCAAGGACGAAGGCCTCCATATTTTTTCTTTACAAAAAAGAATCCTGCCCCTGCTGGTGAACGGGAGGGGCGGATGAACCCTTTAGCCAAGTTTTCTCTGATGTATTCCTCCATAGCTAGTTTCTCAGGCCCAGACAGATTATAGAGGTGACCCCTGGGAGGCATACAACCAGATCTCAAATCAATGGGACAATCGAAGGTACGGTGGGGGGGAAGTTTATCTGCCGACTTGGGACAGAAGACGTCAGCAACTTCTGCGTATTGATTTGGCACACCTTCTACCTGAATGCTGGTATTACCCACGGTTACTTTCGCTAAACAATGTTGATAACAATGGTTCGACCAGCTCGTTAGCTGACCTGAGACCCAGTCTATCTGAGGAGAGTGAAGTTGTAACCAGGGCATGCCAAGAATGACGGTGGAGGTTGCCATATGCAAGACCAGAAATTGCAGATTCTCCTCATGCAGTACCCCAACACTGAACTTTACATTCGGAGTACGGGACAGAGGATGTCTACTCTGCAGAGGAGAGTCATCTACAGCAGTGACCAAAATCGGTTGGTCCAATGGGAGTATAGGAATTCCCAATTTTTTTTGCAAACTCGTAATCTATAAAGTTAGCTGCTGAACCAGAGTCAACAAAACTTCAGTGGTAACAGTCTGACCCTTCCATGTGACAGAACAAGGAAGGAGTAAACGATTGTTGTCTAGAAGTAAAGACTGCGCACCTAGGGCATTACCTCTGACTACACCTAGGCGGCAGCATTTCCCGACTTCTTGGGGCAATTCTGCACTCTATGGCCCTCCTCTGCACAGTATAAACAGAGCTGTTCTGTTTTCCTGCGATTCCTCTCCATCCGTGTCAACTTGGACTGACCAATTTGCATTGGCTCTGGCGGAGGTGAGACGGGTGGAGGAGAGGCGTAAGAGACATATCTGACCACGCTCTTACCACGGGTTTGCTTCTGATACCATAAACGGCGATCAACCCGTACTGCTAAAGAAATTGCCTCATCGATAGCTTTTGGTTCAGGGTGTCCCAACATCAACTCTGAAACTGCGTCTGACAACCCTGATAAAAAACAATCTAACTGTCACGCTTGGAGGTGTATTCTCCACGGTCAGCTCGTGATGCATAAGCTGACGTGAAGGAGGTACACACACCAGCACAAGGAATCAGGATATCCCCAGTTTAGTGGAGGGGAGGACTGACTCCAACAGGAGATTGTGGCGCACAGAGCCGGTGCAGATCTGACAGCCACAAACAATGCTTTCGCTATAACGTCTCAGCGCAAAGTAGCGCTGAGCGCACAAACCAGAACTGAGGAGATCAGGACAGGTAAACAGAATGAACGCTTGCTAAACTAGCCACTACTTAGTGACAGCAAGCGTCCACAATAACACAGACTGGAATGAGGTAGCCAATGCGTTAGCAGCAATGGCGTGCCTCACAAAGACAGGACAGGATAGTCAGAAAATAGCAGGATCAAGATAGATGAACGTAACACAGATAAATATACAATAAGTATGATTTCCTAGCGTATTACAATTACAGCTATCAATGAAACTATTTGTAACGTCTGACTAACATATGTATATATCGGCAATGAACCGATATATGACATAAGCAGGAACTCTGACTAAGACTAGAGTAATACAGGGAACAGGACTCAGAAGGATTCGCTATCTCTTCGCAGAGATGAACGCAATCCACAAACAGGACCAGGAACAGGATAACTAGCTCAGCGTGCTGGAACGCTGACTAACGGAATACAGGATATAAACAGTTCGTGTACGTATATATCAGCGACACTGATGTATCAACGTAACACGAATACAAGGAAAATAATAAACGTGCAAGTATGCGTATATATTGGCGATGAACCAATATATGACACAAGACAAGCAAAGTAACAACTTCTAGAAACAAGAGCAGAACTAGGAGGACTCGCTGACCCCTTCGCAGGAGTCAGCGCAGTCCACACGGACTAGGAACGAGGTGGGGCACGGGCAGAGTAACAGACAGGATCTGAGACTATGGTAGCCCATGAGACATTGCAGGAAGCAGTTCTTTATACTGAGGTCATCCAATGGGAGCAGACCTGCAGATTCCCACACAAGTGAATGGTAATTAATCACAGGCTGATAGCAGGAAAAGGCAGACAATGATATGCAGCCTGCAGGAAAGGGACTGCCCCTCCACTGCAGCAGACAATGTTTGTTTACACAAGAGCATGTTAAACTGTCATTAATTTCAGAGTGACTGCAGATGGGATCAGCAACTAGTTTAAGTGCAAACCAAACTATGCAAGAAAATGCATGTAATGACATCAGAACTGCTTGGGTTACAATACCACTGCAGCCAGCAGTAAACGCTGCAGACAAGATCATAACACTAACAGTGCGAAAGGCCCCCACCTAGCTGACACAGACCACTTCCTGAATTCAGCTGCATAGACTTCCACTGGATCCCTGCCCTGACGTAAGGTCTTTAGCTTCCGCTCAGCAGTATAGGCAATGTCCGGATCGTCATAAATTATGGCCATGGACTTAAAAAATTCCTCTACTGATGTCAGCGCCTCATGCCCTGTCTTTAGGCTATAGGCCCAAGTTTGAGCATCTCCTGACACCAGGGTCTTAATAAATGTAATTCTCTGTGCCTCAGTTCCTGACAAGTTAGGTCTTAGTTCAAAATACGACATTATACGATTCTTAAAATTCTGAAAGTCAGATCTATGACCAGAAAATCTTTCGGGTACAGACATACGTAAGTCTGTAACTGGAGGAGATTGCACTGAATTTACAGCCGTCTGAAGGACCTGTAAGGACCCAGATAAAGCAGAGATCTGGGCCTGCTGACCGTCCAGCACTCTGATGAAATTTTCCACCGAGGTGGTGAGTGAATCAAGACGGCTGTTAAGTGCGTCCATTTTGTTTTTCATAGAAATACATATATCCAGGCACATCGCCTCTAGTTAGGACATTAAATAAATTATTAGGGAACGGGAGGTACTGAAGGGGGTGTGGCTAGAAAACAGCAAAAATCTATTAACCCTTCGCACACTCACAAGCAAATGTTCAAACAAATGCATTCACAGATTCACTCATCCAGGCACAACTGTTATCCCTACAGCTAAATTAAAAGCCAGGGTTTTAGTTCACAGAAGAATGCATTCTTATGCTTAGTCACCTATACTGCGCAGAAGTACCCAGGTAAACATAGGTGTCCTAACTCTGGCCCTGTAACATGCATAGTGCAGACATGCAAACACATTCATTGCATCAAACCTATCAATGGATTAGGAGCACACACCCTAACTTCCTCTCCTGGGAAAGACGGTGCATCTTACCAATCGCACAAGGGAGCTAACGTTATGTGTCCATGTGCACCATGCGCATACACCAGCATAAGCTGTGTGCATGCTGACAAACACATACAGGGGAAGGAGGGAGTGCACTGAATTAGACCCTAGCCACAGGGGTCAGTAGTAAAAATAGAAATACATATATCCAGGCACATCGCCTCTAGTTAGGACATTAAATAAATTATTAGGGAAAGGGAGGTGCTGAAGGGGGTGTGGCTAGAAAACAGCAAAAATCTATTAACCCTTCGCACACTCACATGCAAATGTTCAAACAAATGCATTCAAAGATTCACTCATCCAGGCACAACTGTTATCCCTACAGCTAAATTAAAAGCCAGGGTTTTAGTTCACAGAAGAATGCATTCTTATGCTTAGTCACCTATACTGCGCAGAAGTACCCAGGTAAACATAGGTGTCCTAACTCTGGCCCTGTCAGCTGTCAGACCGCGCGGTACCGTGATGTTGAAAGGCAAGTGGTGTCACACAGCATTGGATTAAGGGTCCATCTGACCACAGATGCCTGGTCTGCAAAGCACAGTCAGGTACATTACTTATACAGCACATTGGGTCCTTCCTTGGATGTGTGGTGGTAGCCGATTCTCAGGCTCCCACTCCGGACTGGAATCGAACCCTGATTCCCCGGCCGTTACCTGTGGTCACCATGGTACTGAGAAAGTAAAATGGAAACTTTATCATACGGTTGAATGAATGGCAGACTTGCCCTCCATAACAGATTCTCGTTAAAGGAACTGAACACACAGCAGAAAAAGTATTTAAAAAAAAATAGATGTAAGCTTTAACAATGGTAGATAAAGAACCATCGAAAGTTTATAAGGCAGTCAGACATTATCTGACATCACTGAGGAAGAGCAATCACGACATGGTGCGCACCAGTCCAGCATGGCCGTCACTACACAAACAGCTGTTTTTGGTGCGTTACACAGTGAGTTTGGTCTGTCAGTGTGAAGCAGTACACTTATTACACAACCTGATTGATGTCTACACACGCAAGATGTTTTCAAGCACTTTATGCCTCCAATTTAGGAATGCAATGTGATTTCTGCCCTTTAGGGATTATAACCCTGCCGTGCGTCAAATCCGTAATTTTCCCCAGGACTTTTAGCATGTATCCCACTCTGCCATGCCCCCCTCCAGGTGTTAGACCCATTGAAACATCTTTTAAAATCACTTTTGTGGCCAGAAACAGTGTTTGTAGTTTTGAAAGTTCACTTGCCCATTGAAGTCTATTGCGGTTCGGAACGTTCACCGGTTCGCAAACTTTTTCGCAAGTTCGCGTTCGCAATTCGCAAACTAAAATCTGCGGGTTCACGACATCTCTATTTAACAATGGTAGAGAAAGAACCATCAACAGTCTGAGCAGTGATGAACCCCTGTACTACTGGGTGTGCAGGCTTGACCTGTGGCCAGAGCTGTCACAATTTGCCATCCAACTTCTGTCTTGCCCTGCCTCAAGCATCCTGTCAGAAAGGACCCTCAGTGCAGCTGGAGTTATTGTCAGTGAGAAGAGAAGTCGCCTAGGTCAAAAAAGTGTTCATTATCTCACCTTTATCAAAATGAATGAGGCATGGATCCCGGAGGGCTACTGCCTGCCCAAAGACTAAGTCAGTCCCCACATAGCATCTCTGCCTGCCGGCCACTGCTGCCTGTCCCAAAACTAAGTCTGTCCCCTCACAGCATCTCTGCCTGCAGGCCACTTGACTGCCTTCTCCGCCACCACCAACAGGGTACAGGACGCCAGGTGGATTTCTGAATTTTTAACAAAGAGAATATTTTTTCTGGTGCGTGTACATGCCTGCCTAATTTTTCTGGCTGCACTGCGGCTGCAACAACAAAACAAAAGGCATATACATGTGTCAATTCCCCTTCGTGATTGTTACCTTGCTGCGGTGAAGGGGCTTGCATATCACAATGAAGCAATGACCTACAGTATATGAGTGTGTAGCGGGCACACCCAAGAAAATAAGATTGTTGCTTCACTGTGGACAGACCAAATTCGATCAGCTGGACAGTCACTGTTGTTCTGTCATTGAGCTACCTCAGCCCGACCATATGGGCTGGAAAGCCGCCATCACCTGCACTATCGCCAACGTGCGCACCAGCACAGCCATCTGTTTGCAGTGCATTACACAGTGAGTTTGGTCTGTCAGTGTGAAGCAGTACACTAATTACACTACCTGATCCATGTCTACAAACGCGAGATGTTTTCAAGCACTTTAGGCCTCCAATTTAGGTATGCAATGTGATTTCTGCCTTTTAGGTATTATAACCCTGCTGTGCGTCAAATCCGGAATTTTCCCCGGGACTTTTTGCGAACCGAAAATTGGAGTTGTGACACATCTCTACCCCTCTTTTACAGAGCCCCAGATATTATGTACCATGTTGCCTGGTATAGAGGCTGGTATAGCTCAGGGTGCGGAGCCCCATGCGGTCCGTTCTCTGAATTCTGACTATACTAGCCTGCATGGTTAAAAAAATGGGTTAAAGAGACTTGGGAGGGGAACCCCGCACTGTCTGTTTTCTTAAACTTTATATTATATGCAACTCCAAACTTGCTAGCTATTAAAGTGAACCACAGCAAAATGTCATTTTACCAAGTTTAAACATCATTTTTTTCTCTGAATATTTAAAATCAATTTTTCTCAAAAACTAAATTTTTATTTTTTTTTTTTTAGAAATGTTGAGACATGTTGTTAAATTGTGGAAAAATAAATTTCCCACTATTCTCTGTAACATATGTAGCAATTTTGTGCATTGCACGTATGGTGGCTTTGCAATTAACCAGAACTCTGTTGGATTCAGAATTTGATAATTTTGACCATCCCTACTTTAAAGCAGTGATGAGTAGAAATTACGCATATGCATAATTACACATCGAAATTGGCAATTATGCATCGTAATTGAAATGCAAAATTTTGGGAAAAGCATAATTTATTTCATATATAATTGTAAGCATACATAATTATGCATGAATTGACGCGTAATTTACATGTAATTTTGTACCAACAGCTCTTTTGAGAGCTAATCTTGTTCTTGTGATCTATTTTTTTTTTTTTTGTGTGGCCCACTTACATATACAGCCCTGTCAGTCAGTCGCAGCTGGCCTGTGGCCTTTTGGTGGTAATTCATACTGTGCCACTGCCAGGCCCAGCACATTCAGTGACTACCTGTGTGCGTGACAGGTGCACATTGTAAATAATACCCATTACTGCATATTACCTACCTACCTATTGTTCACAGTGCACCCACCTACCTGCGTGAGTTGAGCGCACGCGGAGTCATTGTGCCTGTCCGCTACCTGTCTGTGTGTGACAGGTGCACATTGCAATACCCAGTACTGCATATACCTACCTACCTGTTGTTCACAGTGCACCCACCTACCTATGTGAGCGCACACAATGTCACTGTGCCTGTCCGCTACCTGTCTGGTGCACATTGTAATACCCATCACTGCATATACCTACCTGTTGTGTTCAGTGCACCCACCTCATCACTGCATATACCTACCTGTTGTGTTCAGTGCACCCACCTACTTTCGTGAGTGCACGCAGTGTGATATACCACTCCGTGCATACCTGTTAACTGCACCTGTGTGACTGCACATTGTATTAGTCAAGTCAGTGCATACCTTTGGGAGTGTGGTGTGATGACAGCTTCTGATGGGGTTGTAGAGAGCAGAACTCCTGACTGGTGAGTTTTCCTGCACGCAATCATTGATCACAGACAGGGTCAGGACATATCAGCTCCACTAGTTCACTCTCCCCTCTCCTAAAACTGTAACACTGTTTATTGATTATACTCTGTAAATGTATGGCTTTTTTTATAGAGAATTTTATGACAGCTGCAGTCTCTGCGCTCCAGTTTAACCCCCTCCTGCCTCATTTTAGGGTGAGTTCCTGCACTTAACCACCTGAGGACTGTGTACTTAATCCCCCCCCCCCCTTTCTCCTAGTGACCAGGCCATTTTTATTAAAATAGGCCACTGCAGCTTTAAGGCCTAGCTGAAGGGCCGTACAACTCAGCACACAAGTGATTCCCCCCCTTTTCTGCCCACCAACAGAGCTTTCTGTTAGTGGGGTCTGATCGCTCCCTGAATGTTTTTTTTTTCATAAATATATATTTTTTTATACATTTTCTTAATTTCCATTGTATTTTTTTAATCCACCCTCCCTCCCTCCACCAACTACTCAATGTGATCGGCTATCATAGGCTTCAGCCTATGACAGCGGATTACTTCCCTACCTACAGAGGGGGCAGCTGTGTCACACGGCTATCCCCATTGCAGCACTGCCTTAGAATGCAGTTTCGCCATCTAACAGTCCCTAGTGGCAATCGCCGATGGGAGACTGATGGCGGAGCTCCGTCATTCAAGCAGGGATGCGCGCGCCTAATTGGCGTGGAGTGGTCCTGGGGCTGCCATGCTGCTCACGCCAATCGGCGTGGAACAGTTGTGAAGAAGTTAAATTAACCCCCTAAGTGCAAAATTGTCACTATAGCAGTAGGAGAACAGAGGCGCCAGCAGGATAAAAGTGGATAAAAACTTTAAAATTTGCTGGGAGGAAGTGGTGGACTTACCTCCATAAAGCAGACACGAAAGACTGTCTGAATAGTAGTCACATTTATTAATTAGTACCCCAAAACAGTGCAACGCGTTTCGCAGGCCCAGCCCGCTTCATCAGGCAATAAAAATGGGGACAAGACTGTAGACAAGAGACAGTACATTATGCTATAGTAAATTCTGCAAATTTGCATATTAATATATTGCATATCATAAAGCATACCATATGAAATAAATAGCTTCGTGGAGATGGCATAAAAGAGTTGGGTGTGCAAGTAGACAATAGGGGGTAGAGGCTATGGTGCTCGTGATAGTAATGGGCTATGGGG
The DNA here is from genome assembly GCF_040937935.1 of Hyperolius riggenbachi. Lineage (NCBI taxonomy): Eukaryota > Metazoa > Chordata > Amphibia > Anura > Hyperoliidae > Hyperolius > Hyperolius riggenbachi. Next base: position 35,276,515 of record NC_090649.1, read on the forward strand.
TGTTATTTTACACAGATTTGCAATGAGTGGTATTGGTAATGGAAAAGGGTATATGTCAGCAAGAGTAATGGGTAATAGAGCATTGAGAAGAGAACAGGGGGCCAGAAATACAGGGTAAAGTGTGCAAATAAAATAACATAAAGAACTCACCAGAATTTCAGCAATAGCAGGTGTAGCGCCTCAGTGAAGTGGTGAGGACGCTCAGCTCCTTATATATACAGGTTCTTGCTAAAAGGGCCAATTAGATGTATGGGAGGTATTTGGTGGGCGGGGTTAGGGTGAGTGTGCGAGCAGCCAATGGGCTCTCGCCACCTGTGTTCAGTGAATTGGGTTTTTGGGAAGGGTGGGTGGGGTTAGGGCGGGCTTGTGAGTAGCCAATGGGCTCTCGCCACCTGTGTTCGGTGTATTGGGTAGTTGGGGGGCGGATACAGGTATCATGGTTACCAAATGTGCAGCTGAATAGTGTACTAGCTGAATAGAGTACTGGTTAAGGGCACTGCCTTTGACATGGGAGACCAGGGTTCAAATCCCGGCCGGGGCATTATCTACTCATTGGTGTTTGGATGCTGTAAATGGGCAAAAGAATAAATTAAGTAAAAAAGAATATGCAAAGGTCTTTTTCAAGATTTAAATAAATATAATGATTCGAACCAGTGGGAATAAAATTAGTATATTTGACAGAGGGATTGATGTGTAAAAGTATTTAGCTGCCATCTAGTGGACCAAAAAGTTATGACCCGGTCCTAAGACACAAGCATCAATAGACATGTAAGAGCAACATAAAAATTAATAGAATAAATAGACATGTAAAAGCACCATAAAAATTAATAGAAACATAAATATAATATAAAAAATAACCAAATATGGATCAACTTAGTAGTCCTGGACAATTGTAGCAACTGGTGAAAAAGCACATAACAATCAAACCAAATTACACTTTTTGACATAAAAATATGTAGAATAATAATCAAGCCAGAGGTGTAGTTGTAAAAATGGACGGTTACACTAAAACTTATTGGGACAAATAAAATAAAATACAATAAATAAAAAGTCATGAAACAAGACAAAAAAAGGGTAAAAGAGAGCGGCCAAGATAAAAGAAAAACGGTACAGGAGGTATTTTAGTAAATTTTTTCCAGAACTTCATTTAGACCCTCAGGGCTGAGGGTTCTTATAGTTTGTATCCAGAACATTTCAAATTTTTTTAGTTTTTCGAATGCGTTTGACGAACTTGCATCAATTGAGTCAATTAGTGTAATGTTGAAGAATTGTGGGTTATTGGCGTGGTGAGTGCAGAAGTGCCGTGATACGCTGTGAAGGGGGAATTTTTTAGTGATGTTTCTTTTGTGTTGTCCGATTCTGCTGCGGGCCAACTGTGTAGTCCTCCCCACGTACTGGAGTCGACAGGGACATGAAATGAGGTAGATGACAAATTTAGATTCGCAGGTGAGGTGTTTTTTTATGGGATATTGAATACCGGTACTGGAGGACACAAAGAATGTGCAGGTGTTGATGAATTGACAGGCTGTGCAACGGTTTTTGTTGCAAGGGAAACAACCAGGCTCCTGTGTTTGAAGGGTGGTGGGTTGGTTTGGTATACGTAATTTGCTTGGCGCTAAGAGATTGCGGAGATTTGGTGCTCTCCTATATGTAATTGATGGTGTTGTGGGTAGTATAGGTCGTAGATAGGGGTCTTGCATAAGGATGTCCCATCGTTTTTTTAGGATATTGCGGATGGACAGATGTTGGGCATTGTAACGAGTGATGAATCTGGGGGGGCATGTAGTATTAGTAGGTTGTTTGGTAGTGGTATGAGGGTTGGGATGTTTGGCTCTGTATCTTGCATCTTTGATCAGTTTTTTGGGGTAATGGCGGTCTGTGAATTTTTTGGTAAGGATCTCTGATTGAATGTCAAATTGTGATTGGTCCGTGCAGTTCCTATGTATTCTTCTGTATTGACTGTAGGGGGTGTTAGTAATCCAAGGGTGGTGGTGAAAGCTATTGAAATGTATGTAGTTGTTGGCATCGACTGGTTTGAAGTATGTTTTTGTCATAATGTGATTCGATTCTATGTATAAAGTGAGATCAAGGAATTCAATGGAGGAAATGTGGTGGTGGTGTGTGAATTGGAGTCCTGCTGTATTAGAGTTGAGGTAACTGACAAAATGTGGAATGCGTGAAGCGTCGCCTTTCCAGATGAAGATTAGGTCGTCAATATACCGCTTGTATAGTACTATGTTGTCGGAAAACGGATGATGTGTGGATAGTTTAAGTACTTCCAGGAGCCCCATTGTAAGATTGGCATACGAGGGGGCGAACGAGCTCCCCATCGCGGTCCCACTCGTCTGATGGTAAATTTTATCATTAAATGTGAATATGTTGTTTTTTAAGATGAATTCTGCACATTGCAGAAGGAAGGTTTGTTGTGTAGGTGGCATGGAAGGGTTGGTGGCTAAATAATATTGTAAGGCTTGAAGACCGAAGGAATGGGGGATATTGGTATAGAGGGAAGTGACATCGCATGTTAGCCAGACATAATCTGGCTGCCAAGCGATGCCACGTAGGAGTAGTATGAGCTGTTGTGAATCCTTGAGGAAGGAGGGCAGGGACTGTACGTGTGGCTGTAGGTGTTGGTCCAGGAATCTGGAAAGGTTGCAGGTGATGGAGTTGATACCTGATATAATGGGTCTACCGGGCGGTTTTTGTAAACTTTTATGTATTTTTGGTAAATAGTAGAAGATGGGGGTAATCGGTTGAGCGTTGATAATAAAATTTCTTTCATTTTTGGTGATGATGTTAGACAGGAAGGCATTATTGATAAGGGTTTTTAATGTAATATTTAGAGAGGGAGTTGGATCTGTAGTCAAGGTTTCGTAATGTTTGGGATTGTCGAGGAGCCTGGCTGCTTCCTCTAGGTAGTCTGCGTGATTGAGTATGACAATGCCCCCCCCTTTATCTGCAGGTTTAATAATCAGGTTATGGTTTTTTTGTAGATTTTTGAGGGCGTGGGATTCACGTGGATTAAGGTTGGATTTGGTGGTGGGTAGGTCATCCTGTAGCGTTTGTAGGTCTTTAAGAACTAAAGAGTAGAAGGTTTCAATGTAGCAGCCCTTAGAGGCTGCTGGGTAAAAGCGGGATCTCCCTTTTAACTGAGTAGTAATGTATTTTTCTGTGCTAATTTCAGGATGAGAAATGGTAACATTGGGTAAGGTGTCATTGTTGGTGATGATAAGCGAGGTTAGGGCATTATCTTCAGTGGGTTTGAGGTTTTTGATGGCAAAATGTCTTTTGAGTGTTAGTTTGCGGATATAACTATTGAGATCTGAGAAAAGTTCGAATGTATTGACTTGATTAGTTGGGCAAAAGGATAGGCCTTTTTCTAAGAGAGTAGACTCAGGTTTCTCTACTCTTTATCTCTCTACAAGCCTTGCTTGGCCGGTTCTACTACAGAACAAGCGAACAAACACGCCGATAGCAGCCTGATCATGAATTTCATCGAGGACAGATCCGTCCACCGAGATGATCTGCTGGCCCAGTTTAAACGAACTCCGGCTATCCCCGCCGAACCAGACACCAGCCAAATCGACAGTACACCTCCAGCCCCATTTGTCGACCTCAAACCCGTCTTCCAGAAACTGGAATCTGCACTCAAAGATGAGTTCTTCCACCTAGCAGACATTGCCATGCAGCAGACATACATTGATGAAAAGATCTCACCCGATGGGATACGAATTAAAACTCTCACGGCCTTCCCTAAGGATCTTACCTTCAGTGCAGATTGGTACATTTACCTTGAAGTCTGCACTGCCGGTATGATGGAGAGGATCATAGCTAAAAGAAAAACCTTAATCAGTGAATTGCAGCCCATCATAAATGAATGTAGGGAATTCCTACTTAACCATAAAAATAGTGACAAATATCACCCTCTTATGTCAAATCTCACTTCTAGAGTTAAACGCTTCGAACTTGACACCATAGAGTCAAAACTTAAAAAACTGAACAGGGACCGTCTAGCGTATGCTGAGCATCGGGAGAGGGAACGCAAGCCACGTCCCATCCCCGCTGCGCAGCCTACGGGCCCCAATCATCCACCTCCCCCACTTATGAGTCTCAATATTCCCCCACCCACATATAGGTTCCCACCCTTCCCACCACCTCCCATTCTACTCCCCACACCAAAGGCACCAACACCATCCTTAGCACTTCCCCCACCACCTTTGCATACACCTCCAGCCTCACACACTGTTCCCCTACCACACCCCAACACCGTACCCAAGCCCACTCCCTTCATGGGCATGGCCCCTCCCCCAAACAGTTTTGATCTCACAAAAAACCCCACAGCAACTCCAAAAACCCAACGCACTAAAACCAACAAGAAAACATCTATCACCTCTACCCCCCGTACTGGGGCCGGCAAAAAAAACAACAAAGACCAGACCTCTATCCAATTCAACTTTATACCCAATGGCCCCCCGGCAACATTGCTCAAAACCACTCAGAACACTAACATCACCAATTCAAATACCACTCCCACTATACCTGTTACAACCACCGTTGATTCACCTGCCCAAGCATCCCAGATTAGCATCTGCCACTCGGACCCCGACTCTTTAGACTTTACAATACACCCCACCCCACTATCCCCTACCAATCAAAACCCCAATCCACCCCAGGTCAATACTACCACCAACTCACACAAACTCCAAACTGATATAAAAACCTTTTTTCAAATGACTAATGACAACCCCACCTCCGGCAGTGAATCAGCTAACCACACCCTTTCCCCCTCTTTTTTAGAACTTCCCTCAGCACTATCACAAAACATTCTCTCTACCCAATTACCAAGCCCGCGATCAGAGATAGTACTTTTCCAACTCACCAACAAATCCAAACGACCACTACCAGACATAGAAAAAGAGGAAGTAGAGGGAAAAGGAAAAAGAAACAAACCATAATCACAACCCCACCCCCCACAAACGCTAGCAGATGCATTTTCAATTTATCAGACCACATTCTTAGCACCCATGAGTCTACTCTCTTAGAAAAAGGCCTATCCTTTTGCCCAACTAATCAAGTCAATACATTCGAACTTTTCTCAGATCTCAATAGTTATATCCGCAAACTAACACTCAAAAGACATTTTGCCATCAAAAACCTCAAACCCACTGAAGATAATGCCCTAACCTCGCTTATCATCACCAACAATGACACCTTACCCAATGCTACCATTTCTCATCCTGAAATTAGCACAGAAAAATACATTACTACTCAGTTAAAAGGGAGATCCCGCTTTTACCCAGCAGCCTCTAAGGGCTGCTACATTGAAACCTTCTACTCTTTAGTTCTTAAAGACCTACAAACGCTACAGGATGACCTACCCACCACCAAATCCAACCTTAATCCACGTGAATCCCACGCCCTCAAAAATCTACAAAAAAACCATAACCTGATTATTAAACCTGCAGATAAAGGGGGGGGCATTGTCATACTCAATCACGCAGACTACCTAGAGGAAGCAGCCAGGCTCCTCGACAATCCCAAACATTACGAAACCTTGACTACAGATCCAACTCCCTCTCTAAATATTACATTAAAAACCCTTATCAATAATGCCTTCCTGTCTAACATCATCACCAAAAATGAAAGAAATTTTATTATCAACGCTCAACCGATTACCCCCATCTTCTACTATTTACCAAAAATACATAAAAGTTTACAAAAACCGCCCGGTAGACCCATTATATCAGGTATCAACTCCATCACCTGCAACCTTTCCAGATTCCTGGACCAACACCTACAGCCACACGTACAGTCCCTGCCCTCCTTCCTCAAGGATTCACAACAGCTCATACTACTCCTACGTGGCATCGCTTGGCAGCCAGATTATGTCTGGCTAACATGCGATGTCACTTCCCTCTATACCAATATCCCCCATTCCTTCGGTCTTCAAGCCTTACAATATTATTTAGCCACCAACCCTTCCATGCCACCTACACAACAAACCTTCCTTCTGCAATGTGCAGAATTCATCTTAAAAAACAACATATTCACATTTAATGATAAAATTTACCATCAGACGAGTGGGACCGCGATGGGGAGCTCGTTCGCCCCCTCGTATGCCAATCTTACAATAGGGCTCCTGGAAGTACTTAAACTATCCACACATCATCCGTTTTCCGACAACATAGTACTATACAAGCGGTATATTGACGACCTAATCTTCATCTGGAAAGGCGACGCTTCACGCATTCCACATTTTGTCAGTTACCTCAACTCTAATACAGCAGGACTCCAATTCACACACCACCACCACATTTCCTCCATTGAATTCCTTGATCTCACTTTATACATAGAATCGAATCACATTATGACAAAAACATACTTCAAACCAGTCGATGCCAACAACTACATACATTTCAATAGCTTTCACCACCACCCTTGGATTACTAACACCCCCTACAGTCAATACAGAAGAATACATAGGAACTGCACGGACCAATCACAATTTGACATTCAATCAGAGATCCTTACCAAAAAATTCACAGACCGCCATTACCCCAAAAAACTGATCAAAGATGCAAGATACAGAGCCAAACATCCCAACCCTCATACCACTACCAAACAACCTACTAATACTACATGCCCCCCCAGATTCATCACTCGTTACAATGCCCAACATCTGTCCATCCGCAATATCCTAAAAAAACGATGGGACATCCTTATGCAAGACCCCTATCTACGACCTATACTACCCATAACACCATCAATTACATATAGGAGAGCACCAAATCTCCGCAATCTCTTAGCGCCAAGCAAATTACGTATACCAAACCAACCCACCACCCTTCAAACACAGGAGCCTGGTTGTTTCCCTTGCAACAAAAACCGTTGCACAGCCTGTCAATTCATCAACACCTGCACATTCTTTGTGTCCTCCAGTACCGGTATTCAATATCCCATAAAAAAACACCTCACCTGCGAATCTAAATTTGTCATCTACCTCATTTCATGTCCCTGTCGACTCCAGTACGTGGGGAGGACTACACAGTTGGCCCGCAGCAGAATCGGACAACACAAAAGAAACATCACTAAAAAATTCCCCCTTCACAGCGTATCACGGCACTTCTGCACTCACCACGCCAATAACCCACAATTCTTCAACATTACACTAATTGACTCAATTGATGCAAGTTCGTCAAACGCATTCGAAAAACTAAAAAAATTTGAAATGTTCTGGATACAAACTATAAGAACCCTCAGCCCTGAGGGTCTAAATGAAGTTCTGGAAAAAATTTACTAAAATACCTCCTGTACCGTTTTTCTTTTATCTTGGCCGCTCTCTTTTACCCTTTTTTTGTCTTGTTTCATGACTTTTTATTTATTGTATTTTATTTTATTTGTCCCAATAAGTTTTAGTGTAACCGTCCATTTTTACAACTACACCTCTGGCTTGATTATTATTCTACATATTTTTATGTCAAAAAGTGTAATTTGGTTTGATTGTTATGTGCTTTTTCACCAGTTGCTACAATTGTCCAGGACTACTAAGTTGATCCATATTTGGTTATTTTTTATATTATATTTATGTTTCTATTAATTTTTATGGTGCTTTTACATGTCTATTTATTCTATTAATTTTTATGTTGCTCTTACATGTCTATTGATGCTTGTGTCTTAGGACCGGGTCATAACTTTTTGGTCCACTAGATGGCAGCTAAATACTTTTACACATCAATCCCTCTGTCAAATATACTAATTTTATTCCCACTGGTTCGAATCATTATATTTATTTAAATCTTGAAAAAGACCTTTGCATATTCTTTTTTACTTAATTTATTCTTTTGCCCATTTACAGCATCCAAACACCAATGAGTAGATAATGCCCCGGCCGGGATTTGAACCCTGGTCTCCCATGTCAAAGGCAGTGCCCTTAACCAGTACTCTATTCAGCTAGTACACTATTCAGCTGCACATTTGGTAACCATGATACCTGTATCCGCCCCCCAACTACCCAATACACCGAACACAGGTGGCGAGAGCCCATTGGCTACTCACAAGCCCGCCCTAACCCCACCCACCCTTCCCAAAAACCCAATTCACTGAACACAGGTGGCGAGAGCCCATTGGCTGCTCGCACACTCACCCTAACCCCGCCCACCAAATACCTCCCATACATCTAACTGGCCCTTTTAGCAAGAACCTGTATATATAAGGAGCTGAGCGTCCTCACCACTTCACTGAGGCGCTACACCTGCTATTGCTGAAATTCTGGTGAGTTCTTTATGTTATTTTATTTGCACACTTTACCCTGTATTTCTGGCCCCCTGTTCTCTTCTCAATGCTCTATTACCCATTACTCTTGCTGACATATACCCTTTTCCATTACCAATACCACTCATTGCAAATCTGTGTAAAATAACACCCCATAGCCCATTACTATCACGAGCACCATAGCCTCTACCCCCTATTGTCTACTTGCACACCCAACTCTTTTATGCCATCTCCACGAAGCTATTTATTTCATATGGTATGCTTTATGATATGCAATATATTAATATGCAAATTTGCAGAATTTACTATAGCATAATGTACTGTCTCTTGTCTACAGTCTTGTCCCCATTTTTATTGCCTGATGAAGCGGGCTGGGCCTGCGAAACGCGTTGCACTGTTTTGGGGTACTAATTAATAAATGTGACTACTATTCAGACAGTCTTTCGTGTCTGCTTTATGGAGGTAAGTCCACCACTTCCTCCCAGCAAATTTTAAAGTTTTTATCCACTTTTATCCTGCTGGCGCCTCTGTTCTCCTACTGCTATACCGTGTCCACCCCTGGTGGAGGGGTGATCTACCCCCTTTCGCATCTACAGAGAGCGACTTCTTATCCCTGAGTGAGGACAGGTCTAATCTCCTCACCTGCCTATACAGTGGTTGCCTGTGTGGTAACCTATGTTTGTGAGTATAATTTTCTCACGATAACCTTTACTTCATTTATGCTTAACATACTACACTATATTGGGCTCTCGGTTTCTCTACTCTTTAAAATTGTCACTATGTTTAACCACTTCAGGACCTCAGGCTTACACCCCCCTAGTGACCAGGCCATTTTTCACTATAGAGGGCTGTGCAGCTTTGTCAGTGTGCTGCACAGCCCTACAACGAAGCACACAAATGGGTCTTTCCTCCTTTTAATGTCCTTAATAGGAGGAGGTCCTTAGCTGGAGGTCTCTGATCGCTCCTGCAATCTTTTTCTTTTTTTATTCACAAAAGGGAGGCTTTTCCCTCCCTCCTTCCTCTCCCTCCCTCCCTCCTTCCTCTCCCTCCCTCCCCCCTGTGCCGTCCTTAATTGCCATAGGACGGCGAACGGCACTGTTCCCCGCCTCTCACAGGCATCAGCCTATGAGAGGCCACGCATAACGAGCCACTCTGAGGGACAGCCCAGTGTCCCTCGTACAATGCTGCAGGATATAGAGCGCTGTACAAATGTAAACAAAGGGAATTCTTTCCCCTATCAGCTCTAAATAGTCTGCTAGCCGTGATCGCAGCTAGCAGGCTGATCATGGAGTTGAGCTCTGTGAACCAGCAGGGAACAGTCGCACATGCACACGCGTGTTTCCTGCTAAACTGAAGCTCCAGGACTTGACGCCAATCGGCGTTAGGCGTTCCTGGGGCTGCTGCCGCGGTGACGCCAGTCAGCGTGACGCAGTCATTAGGTAGTTAAAGGACACCTGAACTGATGCTACATCTATGCCAAAGGTTGTAACTAGAGGGGAGCAATTCATGCAATTGTAGGGGAACCAAAACAGGGTGCTATACTTTCAACCAGGTGCTTTTGTGGCTACGCTTGTTATGGAAGTTAAGATCATGATGTCCACAATTGATTTATTGGGCCCCAAGGCCTTAAAGGGCACCAAGGGGGGGGCAAAGGAAGGGGTGTGAACATTGGGGGGGTAACCAATGTTTTGCGGGGGGGGGGGGGCATGAATTGTAGTTACGCCACTGATACCAATGTATGTAGTAGGGGAGCCTTCTACTTACCTGTTCTCTGTTTTGGATGGGCTTCTCTCCATTGCTCTGCCCTGCCACCTGTTTGTGGCTCTGACTGCAGCCAGTCGCACAGAGGACAAACAAGCAGTGCATGCTCTGGCCACTCATGCTCCCTGTAATTTCACACTCCTGCCCATATGTGCACAGCAGCAGCCACATACTTGACAAGTGTCGCTCATACACAAGCTTCATTTCTCAAGTATGCATACCCAGAATGCTCTTTGCTGCTGTGCACATCTGGTCAGGAGCATGAGATTGCAGGGAGAGCGAGTGGACAAGCATGCATTGCTTCTTTGTCAAACCGAGTGGGGGGGCGCAGAGCAGCACATAGTTACATAGTTATTTGGGTTGAAAAAAGACATACGTCCATCGAGTTCAACCAGAGAACAAAGTACAACACCAGCCTGCTCCCTCACATATCCCTGTTGATCCAGAGGAAGGCGAAGAACCCTTACAAGGCATGGTCCAATTAGCCCCAAAAGGGAAAAAATTCCTTCCCGACTCTAGATAGCAATCAGATAAAATCCCTGGATCAACATCATTGGGCATTACCTAGTAATTGTAGCCATGGATGTCTTTCAACGCAAGGAAAGCATCTAAGCCCCCTTTAAATGCAGGTATAGAATTTGCCATAACTACTTCCTGTGGCAATGCATTCTACATCTTAATCACTCTTACTGTAAAGAACAATTGAGGGGAATCCATTCAAGCTAGTGATTGATAGTCGGGATGTAGGACAGAATGCTGTTGAGTAGAGGGTTGGGGGGTGGTTGTGACAGCAGGCCGTGGGTGCTGAGAAGCACAAATCTGCCTCGAGGCACTGCAGTTAATCAGATTAAGAAGCTCCTAATGCTAGGTAGGTACACATGATGCGGTTTTTACGGTCGCTTTTCCGTTTGATCAATTATTGATTAGTTTTTTCCGCTCAATTTCCTTATCTTTTCTTGTCAGTTTCCATTCACTTCTATGAGAAATCGAGCAGTAAAACGATTGACAATAAAATCGGACATCACAGAAATTATCTATCAAACCCGTCTATCGAACCCAAAAACGCATTGTGTACCTAGCAAAAAAAATAAAACTCAATTTTATCTTCATCATCACAAGGAAAGATAAATCTTACGCAATCAGTTCATTGTTGACAAATCGTGTTACTCTTGCCCACTCTTCTCCAGTTATTGGCTCCACACTCGGGAGGCAAGCCAGCAGGCAAAGTACCGTTACCAAGGCAGGCCCCATCATCTTCACCTGAAATATCAATTAGGCAAATATTACTACCCTCTACAACAGCAAAATACTAAGCAAGGAGAAAATAGCCTAGAGAAACCTAGGCTTGTACAGAACGGACAAGGGAACATGATCTGCCTATGGAGGGAAAAAGGTTCTTCCATCGATTTAGATCCAGCACCTGCCTAGCTCCATCGAAAAATAAATAAATACATTAAAAAAACCTGGTGTTGCCCATGTACTGTACATACTGGCGATGGCAGAGATTAACCTCACTGCAGCTAGTTTACTATGCGCTCAGACACATAATTATTATAATTATTAAATGAAGAACAATTGTACATACTGGAAGTGGCAGGGATTAGCACACACTGCAGCTAGTTTTCTATCAGCTCAGGCATAGAGTAACCGCTTATACTGTACATACTGGAGGCAGCAGAGATCAGCACACACTGCAGCTAGTTCGCTATCAGCTCAAGCACATTATTATTATATATACCTGAATATAAGTCATATATACCCAAATATAAATTGACCTTGTGTATAAATCGACCCTCATAAGGTGGATTTTTTTTAATTATTTAAGTATAAGTCTATATGTAAGCTAGCCTGGTATGTACCTCCAGTATAAGTAGCCAGTATAGCTGCCTCCAGTTATAGGCTAGCCAGGTAGGTGCGTCCAGTATAGGTAGCAAGGTATAGTTGTCCCCAGTAAGGGTAGGTAGCAAATATAGTTGCCCCCAGCATAGGTAGGCAGCCAAGTATAGTTGCCCCCAGCATAGGTAGGCAGCCAAGTATAGTTGCCCCCAGTATAGGAAGGTAGCCAGTTTAGTTGCCCCCTGTATAGGAAGGTAGCCAGTATGGTTGCCCCCAGTATACTAGGTAGGTAGCCAGTATACTTGTCCCCAATATAGGTTGATAGCCAGTATGGTTGCCCCCAGTATACTAGGTAGGTAGCCAGTATAGTTGCCCCCAGTATAGTTTGGTAACCAGTATAGTTGGCCCCCAGTAGAGGCTGCAGCGGCGGGGAGAGCGGGCATGGAAGCGAACAACTCACCTTCTGGGATCCCTGCAGCCTCCATGCCTGCTCTCTCCCAGGGATGGATCTGGAGGGGGGGGGGGGTGTCAGGCAGGTCTCTTGCCCCAGGCGCAGTTTGTTGAATTCTTAAAAAGGCGGCAAAATTTGGATTGGGAATTGCAGTTTAGGTGCCAAAACCTGACCTTTAGGTGCCAAAACCTGACCTTGCCCCAGGCGCAACTTGGTCTAGATCCGTCCTCCGCTGCTGCAGCCTACTGTTACCATCCACCACCGGGTGCAGTGTCCTCTCTTCTCCTCCACTTGCGCTGTAACTTCTGCTCCTAAAGTCATGTGACATTGGGAGCCTCTAAGGGAGGTAGACCGCACAAGTGAGGGAGAAGAGAGGAAAAGAGAGGACACTGCACTCGGCAATGGATGGTGAGTAACCCCCCCCACACACACACTCACACACACCCCACAACCATACCCCCCCCCCCCCCCCACACACACACACACAGGCTGTAAGTCGCAAAATTTAGGACTACGTGAGTATAAGTCGAAAAATTGTAAAATTTAAAATATGTGCAAACATAGAAAAATAAGAAGTAGGTTTTTTTCCAGAGTAAAATGAGCCATGAATTACTTTTCTACTATGTTGCTGTCACTTACAGTAGGTAGTAGAAATCTGACAGTAGTGACAGATTTTGGACTAGTCCATCTCTTCATAGGGGATTCTCAGAAAGGCTTTTATTCTTTATAAAGATATTCCCTAAAAATGATTTAAACAATGATGCTGGCCAGCCTCCCTGCTCGCTACATAGTTTTTTGGCAGTTGGACAGAGCAACTGCCATTCACTAAGTGCTTTTGAAAATAAATAAATCCTTGAGAATCCCCCATGAAGAGATGGGCTAGTCCAAAACCTATTTAGATCCAGCACCTGCATAGCTCTGTCAAAAAAATAAATAAATAACTAAAACAAATTTAAAAAATCCTGGTACCGACCCTGTACCGAACATACTGGAGATGGCAGGGAATAACCTCACTGCAGCTAGTTTACTATCCGCTCAGACAAATAATTATTATTATTCAATGAAGAACAACTGTACATACTGGAAGTGGCAGGGATTAGCACACACTGCAGCTAGTTTACTATCAGCTCAGCCACAGAGTAACTGCTTATACTGTACATACTGGAGGCAGCAGAGATCAGCACACACACTACAGCTAGTTTACTATCAGCTCAGGCACATTATTATTATATATACCTGAATATAAGTCGTATATATACCCAAATATAAGTCGACCTCGTGTATAAATCGACCCTCATAAGGTGGATTTTTTTTAATTATTTAAGTATAAGTCTATATGTAAGCTAGCCAGGTATGTGCCTCCAGTATAAGTAGCCAGTATAGTTGCCACCAGTATAGGCTAGCCAGGTAGGTGCCTCCAGTATAGGTAGCAAGGTATTGTTGCCCCCAGCATAGGTAGATAGCCAGAATAGTTTCCCCAGCATAGGTAGGTAGCCAGTATAGTTGCCCCAGCATAGGTAGGCAGCTAAGTATAGTTGCCCCCAGCATAGGTAGGCAGCCAAGTATAGTTGCCCCCAGCATAGGTAGGCAGCCAAGTATAGTTGCCCCCTGTATAGGAAGGTAGCCAGTTTAGTTGCCCCCAGTATAGGTAGGTAGCCAGTATAGTTGCCCCAATATAGGTTGGTAGCCAGCATAGTTGCCCCCAGTATACTAGGTAGGTAGCCAGTATAGTTGCCACCAGTATACTAGGTAGGTAGCCAGTATAGTTGCCCCCAGTATAGTTTGGTAGCCAGCATAGTTGGCCCCCAGTAGAGGCTGCAGCGGCGGGGAGAGCGCTCTCTCCACTGCTGCAGCCTACTGTTACCATCCACCACCGGGCGCAGTGTCCTCTCTTCTCCTCCACTTGTGCTGTAACCTCCGCTCCCGAAGTTATGTGAAATTGGGAGCCTCTAAAGGAGGTAGACCGCGCGAGTAAGGGAGAAGTGAGGAAAAGAGAGGACACTGCACTCGGCAATGGATGGTGAGTAACCCCCCCCCCCACACACACACACACACACACCACAACCATACCCCCCCCCCACACACACACACACACACCCCACAACCATACCCCACACCCCCACCCCACACAGGCTGTAAGTCGCAAAATTTAGGACTACGTGAGTGTAAGTCGAAAAATTGTAAAATTTAAAATAAGTGCAAACATAGACAAATAAGAAGTAGTTTTTTTTCCAGAGTAAAATGAGCCATAAATTACTTTTCTGCTATGTTGCTGTCACTTACAGTAGGTAGACAAAAGTGACAGGTTTTGGACTAGTCCATCCTTCATAGGGGATTCTCAGACAAGCTTTTATTTTTTATAAAGATATTACCTAAAAAGGATTTAAACAATGATGCTGGCCCACAGTTTTGGCAGTTGGACTGAGCAACTGCCATTCAATTAGTGCTTTTGAAAATAAATAAATCCCTGAGAATCCCCCATGAAGAGATGGACTAGTCCAAAACCTGTCGCTTCTGTCAGAATTCTACTACCTACTGTAAGTGACAGCAATATAGGAGAAAAGTAATTTATGGCTCATTTTACTCTGGAAGAAACATACTAATCTTATTTGTTTATGTTTGCACATATTTTAAATTTGTATAATTTTTTGCCATAGTGCCCCTTTAACTTTTTCAGGCAGAGAAAGGAAAAAAAGGAAGACAGCATAGTTATTTGTGTGCTAGGCACTGTACCCATGTCTATCTTATCATATCACTTGTCACCTTAATGCTTCTTCTTACCTTCACAGTGTGACCCTCATTGATAAGACATTACAACTATAAAACACTTTCCTAGCAGAAAATGGCTTCTGAGAGCAGGATAGAGATAAAAAGGGTCAATAGTTCATAGATTTTAGCTCTGGCATACTTCAATGAATGTGTGCAAAAACAGCAAAACAGTAAAAACATAAAAAGTAGTTTTAAATATAAAAGAAAACTGTGGAATATCTTAAAAAGTTATTTTTTAGGTGAAGGAGGAAAGATACAATTGTTTATTCCATTAGTTTATTTTCTCCCTTGGTGTCCTTGAAGTTTAAATAATGTAGTTAAATATGTCTTTCCATTTGTCTTCTGTTAATTAGACAACTATTAAAAAACACTATAAAAAAAAGGATTGAAAGGTTTGAAAATATTACCATACCTTGACTTTCAGAGTTCTGCTTTCTTCTTCTGTGGTAAATGGCTCTTGTTCTGGACTTATATAATGGGCTTGGTGAGTAAGGAGCTTGATATGTGGATGGAATGCAGTGATATGGTGTTCTTGCAACATCTCTTTCCAGCAAAATTGTCTAAAAATATGTTTCCAAAGAAGTTAACATTCCTTACACAAGCACAATCTAGGCTGAGTCAATTTAGGCTGAAATCTATTTTAAGAGACACTGAAGCAAAAAAATAAAATAAAAAATGATATAATGAATTGCTTGTGTAGTACGGATAATGGCTAGAATAGTAGTAGCAAAGAAAATATTCTCATATTTTTATTTTCAGTTAGTTTTTTTTTGTTTTTTTGTTTTTTTAATAACACTACTCACACTACTCAGCATTCTAAATGATTTTACAGAGTAGGCTGGTGAACTTTTGAACTTTCCTCTGCAGAAAACAAAACAAAATACAGTGCCAGACACTTGAGATAATAAGCTTCAGAAGACAGAGCTCTCTGCGACTTTGAAAGTGGTGGAGCTCAATGGCTCTTTTGCATAGATAACAACTGGAGTTTCTTAAAGAGAATCTGTATTGTTAAAATCGCACAAAAGTAAACATACCACTGCGTTAGGGGACATCTCCTATTACCCTCTGTCACAATTTGGCCGCTCCCCGCCGCATTAAAAGTAGTCAAAAACAGTTTTAAATCGTTTGTTTATAAACAAACAAAATGGCCACCAAAACAGGAAGTAGGTTGATGTACAGTATGTCCACACATAGAAAATACATCCATACACAAGCAGGCTGTATACAGCCTTCCTTTTGAATCTCAAGAGATCCATTTGTGTGTATACCTTCTGTCCCCCTGCAGCTCTCATCCACTGAATACTAGTGACAGGCTGTGAGGCTGATCGTTTCTTCCTGTCTGTAATTCCTCAGTATGTGTCAGCCAGCACGTTTCACAGCCTAACAGAGGAGGATTTTTATCCAGCTCTCTTCTCTCACTGATATCAGAGAGCAGAGACGCTGCTGGCTTATGTAAATAACACACACACTGGAGTGTGCATAGAGGGGCCTGGAGAGGGACTTGCATAACAGATCAGCACGGAAGAGTTGGCAGCCTTCCAGACACAGGGCGACAAGTCTGACAAGGGAAAGATACATTGATTTATTACAGAGACAGTGATAGTAGAAAGTGCTGCAGTAAGCCAGAGCACATTAGAACAGGTTTAGGAACTTGTAGGATAGTAGAAAACACGTTGTAATTTTTGTTACAGACTCTCTTTAACTCTTCCTGTACTGGAAACAATATCTGTGCTGCTAATGTTTTATTTCTTAGCTGTACTACACATACAAATCATTATATGATAATTTATTTTATTTTTTTCACTTCAGTGTCTCTTTAAGGCTACTTGCACACCAAGACGTTGCGTTAGGTGCTACGTTAAGGTCGCATAACGTGCACCTAAAGCAACGTATGGTGGTGCGGGAGAGGACGGTAGAGTGAGCCGCGTTAGGCGGCTCTATCCGTATAAGGTCTCCCAGAGTGGCGCTGATTGGCCGGCGGGACCACGTGATGCGGAGCGAGACACTCCGCATCACATGGTCCCGCCGGCCAATCAGCGGCCGCCAGTGCAGTGAATATTAAGTAGCCATGTGCGCGGCTACTGTAGCTGCATCTCCCCGCCTCCTCTCCGCCCCCCACTGAGCATGTGCAAACAGTCTAACGCGGCTATAGCCGCTCTAACGCCGTAGCATGCTGCACTTTCGGCAGAACGTGCAGCGTTACACGTAACGCAACGTGGGCTGTGTGAACAGCCCACTTGTGCTACATTGCTGTGCGTTAGGGGAGCGTTACAGGCGCACTAACGTGCGCCTGTAACGTCTTAGTGTGTAAGCAGCCTAAAAGATACCAGAGCCCAAAAACAGTTCAGAAAGGGGTGTAGCAGGCATGTATGGTGAGCTGTCCTGATGCTCACTGCTCCCCCCTTTCTTCTTTCTGTTTAGCAGCAATTGCCACACGGCCCTGTCTTCTGGACGGCCGGGTCCAGAGCATTGCGGCTTTCTAGCCTGGCTGAACGCATGCTATAGCACGCAACCTCTGCCCGCGCTCGTACATCAGTACTGATGGAGCAGATAATAATGGCGCACAGCTTCGCAGGTATAATAATGGCGTCTCATTCAGTTACATTATAAAACGCCATGTAGCATTTTAACTGTTAAAAAATGACGCAGGTTATTTAAAACGCTATTTAGCGCTTTATTCAATCCGTGCTGCAGCTTACCCCTCCTGCCTGTAGTGAACCCACCATAGAGCCTGCAGGCTTTGCAGGATGATCGGCTCAGGTGAGTGCCTGCAGCCGCGATGATGACAGAGGCAAGACTGTGCGCTGAGAGCCCCACAGTTCCGGTGCTGTTACCGCTCCTCTATGCCTGACCAAAAGGGAAGCTGGTGAGGCAGAGGGGCGGTAACAGCACCGGAACTATGGGGCTCTCAGCGCACAGTCCTGCCTCTGTAATCATCGCGGCTGCAGGCACTTGCTGAGCCGATCATCCTGCCAAGTCTGCGGGCTCTATGGCGGGGCTTCACTACAAGCAGGAGGGGTAAGCTGCAGTGCGGATTTAATAAAATGCTAAATAGTGTTTTAAGTAACTTTATCAGCATCTCCGTGCTTCATTATTTATCCCGCGCCATTTTTCACTGAACCCAGTACGGAACCCCCGGCTGGGAGCTCTCTGCGCTTGCATGCGACGTGTATTGGGAAAAACTCTGAAGGCTTCTAACTTCTGTCAGGTTCATCCCCTGATGACGGCGACAGCCGAAACTAGTCGGGACAAGTGCGAGCAGCACTGAACAAGGGTCGATTATTGAGGTTCTTAGTACCACATTATTATTATTATTATTATTATTAATTGTATTTATAAAGCACCAACATATTACGCAGCGCTGAACATTAATTTAGGTTACAGACAATATTTAGGGGTGACATACAGCAATATGACAATACAGGATACAAGAAAACCAGATCACACACCATAGTATGAGTACCAGGTAATGCTTAGTCAGTCACTGGATGGAGCATGGAGATTAGGCAAGTTAGGTTCACTCAGATGCATATCATGGGTTCACAGTAATGGAGGTGCATGATCAGGTAGGACACAAAAGGAGGAGGACCCTGCCCAAAGGCTTACAATCTAGAAGGAGAGGTAGGGACACGAATGGTAGGGGACCAGAGTTCAGCTGTAGGTTTAGAGCACTTGTGAGGGGTAGTAGGCCAGAGTAAAAAGGTGAGTTGGGTGGGAAGCGCTACATGCCAAGGGAGGGTCCTGAGTGGATTGGGACCCTCTGGAAGTAAGTGTTCACCTATCACCTGTACTGCCCTTTTTTATCCAGAAATAAATGAATTGATACTTTTCCACTAAAAGCATCCCTGTCTGCTTTGTCTGCACTTTGAGTGCACACAGGTGGTGGAGTGGAAAAACCTACGTTAAAGGAGGAGTATACCTGCGCTGTGATCTACTGCTAAAATATTGACTCATTGGATATAAGGATTTATCCCAACACAGCTGCAATCCTATTCTTCACGGCAAAGTGGGGCGCCACAGTATTTACTGACATTAATGTTAGAAACACCTGATCTGCTGCATGCTTGTTCAGGGGCTATGGCTAATAGTATTAGAGGCAGGGGATCAACAGGAGGGCCTGGCAACTGGCATTGCTTAGATGGAAATAAATATGGCAGCCTCCATATCCCTCTCACTTCACTTGTCCTTTAATCTCCTTGCCGGTTACCCCGAGCTCAGCTGTGTGCTATGTGTTTTAAAATGCAGCTATGCTATGATCTATGTATCTTCTTAAAGGGACAGTGTATCTTTGTGTCTTTTAATATTGTGGTGATCATCGTCAGGGGCATAGCAATAGGTTGTGATGAGGTAGTGTCTCCCTCATGGCCCTTGTCCCTGAAAGGCTCCAAGGGTCCCCACTATTAACCTGATTATCAGCTCTTTATTGATCTTATGCTGGTAATACTGATTTGTATGATTGTGTTTATTATTATTATTCATGACCAAACTGTTCACCATCACCTCCTTGCACTTCTGATAGTGTGTTTGTGTATAGAGCGTTTGGGGGGCTCATTCTATTGATCATGTGTTATAGTAAAACATAAACTGACATGCATAATGTTGACTTTTAATAACCTAAAAATGTCTAACATGCTGATATTGTCATGTGTGTACTCCACAGAAGCAAAAGACAAAAGACGGAGAAGGGGTAGCAGAGGAGGACACCCCACAAGAATTGGAGGAGGAAGTTGCTGTTGAAGGTACTTATAATGTAAACTCCTTGTTTTGTGATATAAGTATTGTCTTTGCAGTACATTCATTAATTCTCTGTAAATATGTTTCCTTCCTCAGACTCACATATGGTCGCTGCACAGGAGGAGGAAGTGTGCGCAACAGATGATGTTGCACTTGGTAAGTAATACAAATAGAAATGTATGTCGAAAAGGTGTACAGAGGCGCCAATAGAGTAAAAAATGCTTAAAACTTTTAAAATGTTCGGGTGGCGGTGGTGGACCTGCCACTCAGGAACAGACACGACGCCGTCGCTTTATGTTTCACAAACTTTATTCACATACTCCTATACAATACTGCTACGCGTTTCACGGGCACAATCCCGCTTCATCAGGCAATCAATAAAAACGGAGTATCACAGCTTTAGGTCCAATATCAGCTTGGCACCTCTGTGTACTAACAACATATTGGCCTCAATTCACTAAGCTTATCTCCTGTCTTGAATAACTCTTCTAGAGTTGTTACCATGGTGATAAGGCATGTAGTATTCAGGAAACATTTTACCTCAGGCAAACCTAAAATAAACTCTTCTGTCTTTAAATTAACTCTTTAATCCTTAAAATAACTCCAGAGTTAAAGACAGGCTGTTCATTAACTGCGTGTGAAAATAACTACAGAGGAGGTAACTTAACTACAGAGGAGGTAAATTAACTACAGAAGAGGTAACGTAAGGAATGAAGAGATAAGATAACTCTCTTACCAGTGGAGGTAAGTTTTCTCTTGCCTTATTATCTCCAGCATGATCTTAGTGAATTGAGGCCATTGTATTATGTGTATACAGATTATGAACATAGTGTCAGCAGCCTTGCAAACCCTGCTGAGGATGTGTCAGCCGAGGAAGAACCTCAGGAGGCTGATGAATGGATCACTTTAGGTTAGAAACACATCTATGCACTTTGTTACACATATTGTTGTATGCTCTGAAACACGACTGCTCAATGTATTACAATAAATGTTATTGTATTTTATGCTTTCAACCACATGAATACCTTTTGTCAGCATTGCTGACATGGATAATGAATCAACCCTGGTAAGTGTAATGCATGACTGTTTGTAAGAACATTCTAATTTGGGACCTAACTGTACAAACATGCATGTTTCCATTCACAACCAGTACGTAAAATCCTCAATCCATTCAAAAACACTATAGATAGTTACTGTGTGTTGTACTATGCATGTTAGTGAATACATCACAATAACTGGTCTTTCTGTTCTGTGTGTGGTACTATGGGCCTTTCTGTTTTTTAATCCTTGGTGTGTGTTTATTCCCTGGCTATAATCACATAAATGTGTGGCTGAATAGACTACTGGTTAAGGGCACCGCCTTTGACATGGGAGACCAGGGTTCAAATCCTAGGGTCAGTACCTATTCAGTAAGGAGTTCAAGGCAAGACTCCCTAACACTGCAGGGTGGCCTCCTGAGCCAGTTTGAGTGGCTGCAGCTCTTGAGTGCTTTGAGTCCGACAGGAGAAAAGCGCTATATAAATGTTTGGATTATTATTATATAATGAATAAAATGAAATACTGTAATCATGTTAGTCACATACTTTTTAGCCTTTACTTATTTTTTGTTGCTTTTTGGGTTTTTTTTTGACACCTTCCACAGATGTTGTAAAGACCACCAGCAGCCAGGCCCTTCCTCTGGCCCTGTACCCTCTGGTTCCATCACCATCCGTAAGTTACATTCAACAATACAACGTTTACAGCAATAGTGTAAATGATTGCAATTAATGTGTTTTTTCCTGTCAACATTTACAATGTTTAGTCTCAACAACAACATGCTGCACTATGTGTATGTTTTGTCAGATTAGGAACTTTTTTCAACCTTTCTGACTGCCGCTGGCTGTAAACCCCCGTCACCAGTCATACGTGTCCTTCTTGTCCTCCACAATTTCATTGTGAATTTGTGATATTTCTCAACTATTATAGGCATGTATACTTAATGTAATGATTGGTGTAGCAACACAGACGTCTGATTATGTGTGATCTGCAGAATCACCAATAATACAAGTATAGCTGGCAGAATACAAAGTATGTAGTGCTTGGTGCAACAGTAACAGAATAGTTTAGCTAGACCTCACCAGAGGAGCTGGTGGGCACTATTGGTACACAGTAACTGAATAGTTTGACAAAACCTCACCAGAGGAGCTGGTGGGTACTATTAGAACACAGTAACTGATTAGTTTGGCTAAACCTCACCAGAGGAGCTGCAGGGTACTATTAGTGTTGGGCGAACAGTGTTCGCCACTGTTCGGGTTCTGCAGAACATCACCCTGTTCGGGTGATGTTCGGGTTCGGCCGAACACCTGATGGTGTTCGGCCAAACTGTTCGGCCATATGGCCGAACTAAGAGCGCATGGCCGAACGTTACCCGAACGTTCGGCTAGCGCTGTGATTGGCCGAACGGGTCACGTGTAGTGTTGGGCGAACATCTAGATGTTCGGGTTCGGGCCGAACATGGCCGAACTCCGAACATAATGGAAGTCAATGGGGACCCGAACTTTCATGCTTTGTAAAGCCTCCTTACATGCTACATACCCCAAATTTACAGGGTATGTGCACCTTGGGAGTGGGTACAAGAGGAAAAAAAAATTAGCAAAAAGAGCTTATCGTTTTTGAGAAAATCGATTTTAAAGTTTCAAAGGGAAAACTGTCTTTTAAATGCGGGAAATGTCTGTTTTCTTTGCACAGGTAACATGCTTTTTGTCGGCATGCAGTCATAAATGTAATACATATAAGAGGTTCCAGGAAAAGGGACCGGTAATGCTAACCCAGCAGCAGCACACGTGATGGAACAGGAGGAGGGTGGCGCAGGAGGAGAAGGCCATGCTTTGAGACACAACAACCCAGGCCTTGCATGAGGACAAGAAGCGTGCGGATAGCAATTTGCATTTTGTCGCCATGCAGTCATAAATGTAATACAGATGAGAGGTTCAATAAACAGGGACCGGAAACGCTAACCCATCACAGATGTTCATTGTTCATGTTACTTGGTTGGGGTCCGGGAGTGTTGCGTAGTCGTTTCCAATCCAGGATTGATTCATTTTAATTTGAGTCAGACGGTCTGCATTTTCTGTGGAGAGGCGGATACGCCGCCGATCTGTGACGATGCCTCCGGCAGCACTGAAACAGCGTTCCGACATAACGCTGGCTGCCGGGCAAGCCAGCACCTCTATTGCGTACATTGCCAGTTTGTGCCAGGTGTCTAGCTTCGATACCCAATAGTTGAAGGGTGCAGATGGATTGTTCAACACAGCTACGCCATCTGACATGTAGTCCTTGACCATCTTCTCCAGGCGATCGGTGTTGGAGGTGGATCTGCACGCTTGCTGTTCTGTGTGCTGCTGCATGGGTGTCAGAAAATTTTCCCACTCCAAGGACACTGCCGATACCATTCCCTTTTGGGCACTAGCTGCGGCTTGTGTTGTTTGCTGCCCTCCTGGTCGTCCTGGGTTTGCGGAAGTCAGTCTGTCGGTGTACAACTGGCTAGAGGAGGGGGAGGATGTCAATCTCCTCTCTAAAGTCTCCACAAGGGCCTGCTGGTATTCTTCCATTTTGACCTGTCTGGCTCTTTCTTCAAGCAGTTTTGGAACATTGTGTTTGTACCGTGGATCCAGAAGGGTATAAACCCAGTAATTGGTGTTGTCCAGAATGCGCACAATGCGTGGGTCGCGTTCAATGCAGTCCTAGGCCGAAGAGGTCATAGCCTAGGGTCACAAAACCTGTTTATTGGGCAATTTCAATGGTGGCGAGTCTGACGTACATAAATCGCAGCAATGGCCGTTAGCAACGTCTGAATCTCACGAAATGTCTCATGCAGGTAGAAGACATATTGTTAGACTTGGGCTCCAAAGATGGGTTCCCTACATCTCTGCAAACCAGAGTTACAGGGCTCCAAATTTGGTAAAATCCCCCATAGGCTTTCATTGGGCCTCCTATTTACAGTTCCAAAATCTCACATCTTTTCAAAGGGCAATTACTCAGCAGTGGCAAATTTTCTAGCATTGTAGGGACCCTTAGGGGGAACATGACTGGTGAGTTTCGGGCCCCTAGGCCGAAGAGGTCATAGCCTAGGGTCACAAAAACCTGTTTATTTGGGCTATTTCAATGGTAGTGATGGTGACGTACATAAATCGCAGCAATGGCCGTTAGCAAAGTCTGAATCTCACGAAATGTCTCATGCAGGTAGAAGACATATTGTTAGATTCGGATTCCAAAGATGGGGTCCCTACATCTCTGCAAACCAGAGTTACAGGGGTCCAAAATTGGTAAAATCCCCCATAGGATTTCATTGCCTCCCTATTTCACTTTCCAAAATCTCACATCTTTTCAAAGGGCAATGGCTCAGCAGTACCAAATTTTCTAGCATTGTAGGGACCCTTAGGGGGATCATGACTGGTGAGTTTTGCCACTGCTGAGCCATTGCCCTTTGAAATGATGTGAGATTTTGGAACGGTAAATAGGAGGCCCAATGAAAGCCTATGGGGGATTTTACCAATTTTGGACCCCTGTAACTCTGGTTTGCAGAGATGTAGGGACCCCATCTTTGGAATCCAAGTCTAACAATATGTCTTCTACCTGCATGAGACATTTCGTGAGATTCAGACGTTGCTAACGGCCATGGCTGAGATTTATGTACGCCACCATCACTACCATTGAAATAGCCCAAATAAACAGGTTTTTGTGACCCTAGGCTATGACCTCTTCGGCCTAGGGGCCCGAAACTCACCAGTCATGTTCCCCCTAAGGGTCCCTACAATGCTAGAAAATTTGGTACTGCTGAGCCATTGCCCTTTGAAAAGATGTGAGATTTTGGAAAGTGAAATAGGAAGGCAATGAAATCCTATGGGGGATTTTACCAATTTTGGACCCCTGTAATTCTGGTTTGCAGAGATGTAGGGACCCCATCTTTGGAATCCAAGTCTAACAATATGTCTTCTACCTGCATGAGACATTTCGTGAGATTCAGACGTTGCTAACGGCCATGGCTGAGATTTATGTACGCCACCATCACTACCATTGAAATAGCCCAAATAAACAGGTTTTTGTGACCCTAGGCTATGACCTCTTTGGCCTAGGGGCCCGAAACTCACCAGTCATGTTCCCCCTAAGGGTCCCTACAATGCTAGAAAATTTGCCACTGCTGAGTAATTGCCCTTTGAAAAGATGTGAGATTTTGGAACTGTAAATAGGAGGCCCAATGAAAGCCTATGGGGGATTTTACCAAATTTGGAGCCCTATAACTCTGGTTTGCAGAGATGTAGGGAACCCATCTTTGGAGCCCAAGTCTAACAATATGTCTTCTACCTGCATGAGACATTTCGTGAGATTCAGACGTTGCTAACGGCCATTGCTGCGATTTATGTACGTCAGACTCGCCACCATTGAAATTGCCCAATAAACAGGTTTTGTGACCCTAGGCTATGACCTCTTCGGCCTAGGACTGCATTGAACGCGACCCACGCATTGTGCGCATTCTGGACAACACCAATTACTGGGTTTATACCCTTCTGGATCCACGGTACAAACACAATGTTCCAAAACTGCTTGAAGAAAGAGCCAGACAGGTCAAAATGGAAGAATACCAGCAGGCCCTTGTGGAGACTTTAGAGAGGAGATTGACATCCTCCCCCTCCTCTAGCCAGTTGTACGCCGACAGACTGACTTCCGCAAACCCAGGACGACCAGGAGGGCAGCAAACAACACAAGCCGCAGCTAGTGCCCAAAAGGGAATGGTATCGGCAGTGTCCTTGGAGTGGGAAAATTTTCTGACACCCATGCAGCAGCACACAGAACAGCAAGCGTGCAGATCCACCTCCAACACCGATCGCCTGGAGAAGATGGTCAAGGACTACATGTCAGATGGCGTAGCTGTGTTGAACAATCCATCTGCACCCTTCAACTATTGGGTATCGAAGCTAGACACCTGGCACAAACTGGCAATGTACGCAATAGAGGTGCTGGCTTGCCCGGCAGCCAGCGTTATGTCGGAACGCTGTTTCAGTGCTGCCGGAGGCATCGTCACAGATCGGCGGCGTATCCGCCTCTCCACAGAAAATGCAGACCGTCTGACTCAAATTAAAAAGAATCAATCCTGGATTGGAAACGACTACGCAACACTCCCGGACCCCAACCAAGTAACATGAACAATGAACATCTGTGATGGGTTAGCGTTTCCGGTCCCTGTTTATTGAACCTCTCATCTGTATTACATTTATGACTGCATGGCGACAAAATGCAAATTGCTATCCGCACGCTTCTTGTCCTCATGCAAGGCCTGGGTTGTTGTGTCTCAAAGCGTGGCCTTCTCCTCCTGCGCCACCCTCCTCCTGTTCCATCACGTGTGCTGCTGCTGGGTTAGCATTACCAGTCCCTTTTCCTGGAACCTCTTATATGTATTACATTTATGACTGCATGCCGACAAAAAGCATGTTACCTGTGCAAAGAAAACAGACATTTCCCGCATTTAAAAGACAGTTTTCCCTTTGAAACTTTAAAATCGATTTTCTCAAAAACGATAAGCTCTTTTTGCTAAATTTTTTTTTCCGCTTGTACCCACTCCCGAGGTGCACATACCCTGTAAATTTGGGGTATGTAGCATGTAAGGAGGCTTTACAAAGCACAAAAGTTCGGGTCCCCATTGACTTCCATTATGTTCGGAGTTCGGGTCGAACACCCGAACATCGCGGCCATGTTCGGCCTGTTAGGCCCGAACCCGAACATCTAGATGTTCGCCCAACACTAGGTACTATTAGAACACAGTAACTGATTAGTTTGGCTTAACCTCACCAGAGGAGCTAGTGTGTACCATTAGAAGAGCACCTCACCAGTGACAAGGGCTCACTGGTGAGTAGAAAGGTCAGACAGGCTAGGATCAGTAACAGGCGGGCAGGTACAGTACAGAATCGCAGGCAAGAGAGTAGTAAGATATCAGGCAGGGTTCAGCAACAGAGTCAGATGGGCAGAAGTACAGAAACGATAAGCAAGAGCAGAGTCAGAGGGTAGCCAGAGTCATACACAGAATATCAAAATACAGTAATACAATAATCCTAGTCTTGTGTGAAATCCCTGGTTTCCTCCCAGATCAAAGCACACCGGATACTATCTAAGGTCTGAGCGCTAACACGTGAGTATTCGCAACAGCAGAGTGAACAGTGAAGGCTTATGAAGCAGAGGAGACCTCACGGCCGCGCCCACAACAATCAGCCAATACGGAGTGCTGTGAGTCTCCTCTGACGTCAGCCGACCGGCTGGTAAGCTGACACGCCTCCTCCCCGCATAAAGGTCCTGTCTCTGCGCACGCCCACGCGATATGGCAACCCTATGTGCAAAAGACAAACCCGTCCTCGGCGTACTAGACGCCAGAGGCACGGGCGAAGTCCCTGAACAATATAATCAAAAAAACAATATCAGCGCAGCCAAGCAAATCTTAACATGTGGAACACTACATATGTCGCAGCCAAAGTCCAACGTCTCAGCAAAACGTCTTCAATTAACATAAATAGTACACTTTAGCGCGAATTCACTTGTGTCCACCACCGAAAACACCATAAAAATAATACGCTTACCAGATTATCACAGACCTTAACTACAGGGTCTGCAATATGGCTTAATGAGGTCAGCAGCAGGTATCTTCGCAGCCGGCCTCCTCTCCAGACAAGCCGAGCAATCTAATCCTCAATTGCAGTATTTCACCAAAAATGAGGCATGCAAAGAGACAAACGCACATCTAAGCGTATCTACAGCGATTTTAATATCTCATTTAAAAAAACATAAAAGTTTTTTAAAAGTCACTCACATCTGGGCCCTTATGACAGGGACCCACAAGGAAAAACAGCACTTAAAACATAGGACGCCGTCCAGCCACACGTCCGCCTCGTCCGACCGGTTTCACTGTCAAAGTTTCATCAGGGACTCCCAGATGTGAGTGACTTTTAAAAAACTTTTATGTTTTTTTAAATGAGATATTAAAATCGCTGTAGATACGCTTAGATGTGCGTTTGTCTCTTTGCATGCCTCATTTTTGGTGAAATACTGCAATTGAGGATTAGATTGCTCGGCTTGTCTGGAGAGGAGGCCGGCTGCGAAGATACCTGCTGCTGACCTCATTAAGCCATATTGCAGACCCTGTAGTTAAGGTCTGTGATAATCTGGTAAGCGTATTATTTTTATGGTGTTTTCGGTGGTGGACACAAGTGAATTCGCGCTAAAGTGTACTATTTATGAAGTCCCTGAACAGGAAGGCAAGGCAGCTGCGGAGACACCCTGCGTGCCCGCAGCCGCCATTACTGTGGATGTTACACTTAACTTTCTGTGACATCCTGCCTGTGAGAAGGGTAAGTTCTAGCAGTAGAGCAGACTGTACTGTTTAAACGTACCCTTCTCACAGGCCATGACCGGAAGTAGATGTAATGTTACATAAGACACAGGTACCTGGCCGCAACTTCGGTGTGAACCACTGGTAAAGTATTGCTGTGGTTCCACATCATAAAGCACACATCAATGAAAACGCTCACAACACGTGTGCAATCCTAAACGTTTTACCGCCTGTGCAGAGCAAATTCCTTTAGTGGTTTCCCTCCAAAACATTTATCTGCCTCAGCATTTTTGTTTGGATGTTGCAAGTGGGTCCTACAATTGTGTACAACCTGCTGTATATTTGTGCAACATTGTGTAGCTGTAATAGTTGATGTTTATTGAGAAACACACACACACACACACACGTGAAATGTGTTTTGAATGTTTATGTTCTTATATGTTTCTCCTATACAGAGGTTGAAGAGGCAACGGCGTTACTGAACAAACTGGATACAGCCATCTTTAACCTGGAGGTGGTGAGGGCCAATGCCTATGAGGCAATTAGTCGGAGTCAGAGAGAGGTCCAAGCAGTAAGGGACAGAGTGGCTGCATTGTTCAGGCTGCAGTAGTTTTTTATTATGTTTAAATGTTGTTGTTTTTTGTTTATGTTATAACTAAACAATGTTTAGTAACAAGTTGGCCATGATGGCTTTGTAAATAGATGTGATGAATAATTAAACAATTTCCAAAACAAAAACAGGGCTGTTGTGTGTTTAATCGTTATAATAGAGTACATCCTTCAACATTACACAAGAAATAGATAGACAAATAGAGAGGGAGGGAGAGAGAGACAGAGTGAGAGAGGGGGAAAGAGAGGGAGGAGAGAGAGAGAGTGCGAGAGAAAGAGGGGGGAGAGAGAGTGGGGAGAGAGAGGGGGGGGGGGGGGAGAGATAGAGGGGGGAGAGAGAGAGGGGGAGAGACATATCGAGAGCGAGCAGGCTACAGTGACGTACTAAAAGTCAGTGATTGTAATTGTGCATACATATATGTAGAGCCATACAAATATTATGTGTTTTTGTTAGCTATATGCTTGTTTATGTTGTGAATTAGACTGTACTGAACACATCCATCAGTGTTGTTGCCTGGGTATTGTTATTGCTGTAAAGTAAATACATATTTTAAAGTGAAGGCTTGCAATACACTTGTCCTTTAAGAACTGTGTTATGTGGAACGCTCGTTTTCCGAAGTTACGTCACAAGGCAAAGGATTGTGGGATCGTAGGCGTGGTGGGTGTAGCATTCGTTTAAATGTGCTTCAGAAAGAACGTTACAACAATCAGAGATGCAATCGTTCTGGTTTTGACGAGGATGTTTAAAGGGACTCCGAGCAGTGCAGTAACTATGGAAAGATGCATACCATTTTGAAGCTCTCTTTCTCCTCTTTCCAACAATATATAAACCGCCGCCCTACGCCTTTCAGTTTTCGCTATTTTCGTGATCAAAAATATCGAAAACTAAAAGGCGTAGGGTGGCGGTTTATGTGTCGTTGGAAATAGGAGTAAGAGAGCTTCAAAATGGCATGCATCTTTCCATAGTTACTAGTATTACACAGGACGACTTTTCCCCAAAGACGGCAGCTCAATTCAGCTGCCAACTTTGGGAAAAGTTGTCCTGTGTAATACAAGCAACTATGGAAAGATGCATACCATTTTGAAGCTCTCTTTCTCCTCTTTCCAACGGCACATAAACCGCCACCCTACGCCTTTTAGTTTTCGATATTTTTGCGATTGAAATTGCGGCAGCCGCGATTTCGATTGCGAAAATAGCGAAAACTAAAAGGCGTAGGGTGGTGGTTTATATATCATTGGAAAGAGGAGAATGAGAGCTTCAAAATGGTGTGCATCTTTCCATAGTTGCTTGTATTACACTTAAAGTCCCTTTAAAGGCAATCTGTGCGGAATATTAAGTAAGTACTTTCCTGGTCGAAACGTACGTTTCCATTGAACTATTTGACTTCTTTGCCACAAGTATCCTCAACTGTTTATTTACTTAAGTTAAAAACAAACATTCAGCAGTGTGTTTATTATTGTGACTGCTGAACTAATTAACCACCTCATATTTTGAAAGGTCTAACATGGACTTTTGGCGGTAGTAGTGCCACAGTACATTATCCCTGTCCTACTGCATATCTTAATTTTTAAAATCACATTCTATGTGATATGATGTATCTTAGGTAGATGTACTATTTACATATAATGTATTTTCAGTATGTGTATTGCATGCTAAGCCTGGTATTCACTTTCAAATGTGGTTGTGAATACTGACGAATGGTATGACATCTATGTATGTTGTTTTCTGTCACATACTGTGTGTGAACAGACTTTGACATCTTTGATGAAAATCATAATACATGAAGGTCTAAACATTGGTCAGTGTTTGTAGAAGCATTATTGAAACTGTGTACCAGTGGTGCTCACCGCCAGGGCGTGATCACGCTTACGCGTGGATTCACGACCATTTTGACGCATTCCGCCTCGGACACGCTAAGCCGTGAATAGATTTTCAACCACGAAAATCTGCTTCGGCTACGCGTGAATGCGGACAGAAATCCGCATTCACGCTCGTGAAACCCGGCGCTGAAGTCGTGGTTAGCGGAAATGCGTCAAACTATGCGGAAGTGACACATTGCAGGCCAATCAGAGTGCCCCAGCCAGGCCCTAGCAACCAATCACAGGAGGGGAGCTATGCCCTCCCCTCCTGAATATAAAGCGGCGGCCATGATGAAAAGCTCTGTCCTTGCTAGACTGTGGTGCTGAGAGGATTATCCCCAGGCCATTGTTGATTGAGCGAGTGCATTTATTGTGTTAAAAACAAAGCATTTTTTTTGCTAACACTGCTCTTATACTGTACACAGTTAGCTAGTCAGTGAGTGCTTGCTGTAGTTAGTTGTAGTCAGTGTAGTGTAGTGGGAGTGTGGGAGTCTAGTGATTATTTAACTGTGTGTAGTGCAGGCAGGTTCAGTGCTGCAGTGTAGTCAGTGTAGTGGGAGTGGGGATTATCTGTGTGTAGTGCAGGCAGGCAGGTTAGTGCAGCTGCAGTGTTCACTTGTATATTCCAGTGACAGTTATACACTTGTACTATTTGCAGGCAGCCAGTCACACCGCCGGCGCCGCCACTCTCTGCCAGCGCTTTTCATTCATTCTGTCAGTAACCTTGTGCCGTGCCCAGTGCCCACTGCGCGCTCGCTGGCATATAAGCATCTCATTACACAGTGTGACATCCTTGTGTGCCCACTGCATCCTTCAGTGACCTAGTTGTATATCCAGTGCCCACTGCTGTGCCCACTGCATCCTTCAGTGACCTTGTACTGTGCCCACTGCATCCTTCAGTGACCTAGTTGTATATCCAGTGCCCACTGCTGTGCCCACTGCATCCTTCAGTGACCTTGTACTGTGCCCA
Organism: Hyperolius riggenbachi; assembly: GCF_040937935.1. Lineage (NCBI taxonomy): Eukaryota > Metazoa > Chordata > Amphibia > Anura > Hyperoliidae > Hyperolius > Hyperolius riggenbachi. Next base: position 35,308,129 of record NC_090649.1, read on the forward strand.
CTGCATCCTTCAGTGACCTAGTTGTATATCCAGTGCCCACTGCTGTGCCCACTGCATCCTTCAGTGACCTTGTACTGTGCCCACTGCATCCTTCAGTGACCTAGTTGTATATCCAGTGCCCACTGCTGTGCCCACTGCATCCTTCAGTGACCTAGTTGTATATCCAGTGCCCACTGCTGTGCCCACTGCATCCTTCAGTGACCTTGTACTGTGCCCACTGCATCCTTCAGTGACCTAGTTGTATATCCAGTGCCCACTGCTGTGCCCACTGCATCCTTCAGTGACCTTGTACTGTGCCCACTGCATCCTTCAGTGACCTTGTACTGTGCCCACTGCATCCTTCAGTGACCTAGTTGTATATCCAGTGCCCACTGCTGTGCCCACTGCATCCTTCAGTGACCTTGTACTGTGCCCACTGCATCCTTCAGTGACCTAGTTGTATATCCAGTGCCCACTGCTGTGCCCACTGCATCCTTCAGTGACCTAGTTGTATATCCAGTGCCCACTGCTGTGCCCACTGCATCCTTCAGTGACCTTGCACTGTGCCCACTGCATCCTTCAGTGACCTAGTTGTATATCCAGTGCCCACTGCTGTGCCCACTGATCCTTCAGTGACCTAGTTGTATATCCAGTGCCCACTGCATCCTTCAGTGACCTAGTTGTATATCCAGTACCCACTGCTGTGCCTGGTGCATCCTTCAGTGACCTTGTACTGTGCCCACTGCATCCTTCAGTGACCTAGTTGTATATCCAGTGCCCACTGCTGTGCCCACTGCATCCTTCAGTGACCTTGTACTGTGCCCACTGCATCCTTTAGTGACCTAGTTGTATATCCAGTGCCCACTGCTGTGCCCACTGCATCCTTCAGTGACCTTGTACTGTGCCCACTGCATCCTTCAGTGCCATTGTACTGTGCCTGGTGCATCCTTCAGTGACCTTGTACTGTGCCCACTGCATCCTTCAGTGACCTAGTTGTATATCCAGTGCCCACTGCTGTGCCCACTGCATCCTTCAGTGACCTTGTACTGTGCCCACTGCATCCTTCAGTGACCTAGTTTTATATCCAGTGCCCACTGCTGTGCCCACTGCATCCTTCAGTGACCTTGTACTGTGCCCACTGCATCCTTCAGTGACCTAGTTGTATATCCAGTGCCCACTGCTGTGCCTGGTGCATCCTTCAGTGACCTTGTACTGTGCCCACTGCATCCTTCAGTGCCGTTGTACTGTGCCTGGTGCATCCTTCAGTGACCTTGTACTGTGCCCACTGCATCCAGTGATTCATTACTAGCAACATGTCTGGCAGGGTTTCGCGGGGTGAGAGGAAAGGGAGTTCAATTGCCTCAGCCACTTCTGGGACTGCTCCACGTCCAGGGAGAGGACGCCCAGCTGTACGTGGTCGTGATGCAGCAGAAAGGGGGGCAGCAAAGCCTGGGCCGAGTCAGCGGACGCCATTGTCCAAATATTTTAAAGTTTCTGGTCCCCGTGTGGTGGTTGAGCAAATGGAACCTGACGTACTCATGGACATCATGACTTCCTCCCAGACCTCTACTGTGAGCACCACTCCAAGCAGCAGCAGCCAACGTCCCACGCTTGTTGTGACATCCACCCCAGCACCCACTGGTCAGCAGCCCTCCCAGGATGACAGCGTTCTGTCCCTCAGTCTGGCATCTGGGAACCTGAAGCTCAGGACTTACTGGGGACTGATGTGGCAGAGATTGAGATCGGGCCACAATCACAAGCGTTGTTGAGTTCTGGTGATGAAGAAGAGGGGTCTGTGTCTGGGGATGTAGGGACAGAAGAGGAGGCGGGGGAGTCAGAGGAAGAGCTGGATTATGATGATGCTGCTGATGATGACGACGTTGTGGACCCTAACTATGTGCAGCCTGCTGAGTCCGTGGAAGAATGGTCAGAGCAGGATGACGAGTCACCTCGGCCTAGGCAAGGATATCGCCATATGTCAGGCAGGGGCAGGGGCATCGGCAGCAGTGGGCGTGGAGGAAGTAGACAGGACACTGCTTCAGCCGGCACCACCACCATGCAACCCCTGGCAACTACTACCACACATTGTTCCGCTGCACCCTCTGCTAGTGGGGGCCGCAGTAAATTAAAGTCACCAGTGTGGGATTGCTTTGAGGAATGTACTGATGACAAAAGGTATGCGGTGTGCAGGTTATGCAGCAAAAGATTGAGCCGTGGGAAAAGTCTGAGCAAGATGGGTACCTCATCCCTCCAGGGCCACCTGAGAAGCCGCCACTGCCGCGAGTATGCAGAGTTTAGGAGGAAGCAGGCACTGCTGGCAGGGGTTCCTGAGAGCAGAAGGCCCACCAGCGCAGCAGCATCATCCCTCCCTCAGTGTCGTGAATCCCCCACAGCAGCAGCAGTAGTAGCACGCAAGCGCTCTTCCACCTCGGCTACTCAGGACACAGACATTGAGGCTGGCAGCCAGTGGTCGTCTCTCTCCTCTGTCTCCCCTGCATCCCAGCGTCGTCAGACCCTGCTGAGCGACACCTTTCAGGGTCTGACCAAGCCTAGGCCTCCAAGCCACAGGCGGATCCGCAAACTAAATGGCTTGCTGGCCCGGGCCATGGCATCACAGCTGCTTCCCTACTTCCTGGTGCAGGAGGGGAGCGCCATGCGGACGCTGCTCCAATTTGGCATCCCCGAGTGGCAAGTCCCCAGTCACCACTATTTCAGCAGGAGCGCGATCCCAGCACTCCACAAGTTTGCGGTGGAAAACGTGGCCCGTTCCCTGGACTACTCTGTGGGCAAGCGGGTCCACGTGACCATGGATTCGTGGAGTAGCAGATTTGGGACAGGTCGTTACCTGTCCTTTACGGCCCACTGGGTGACACTGATGGGAGGGAGGACAAGAGCGCATCAGCCCAGCTAGTGGTGCCACCACACGGGATCAGGGGGGATGCAGAAGGGTCCTGTCACGACACTCCCTCTGCACCCGGAAAGCAAGCCCGCCTCGGCAGCAGCAGCGCCAAGCCTCGGCACTGCCAAGCCCTTTTAAAATTGGTGACCCTGGGGAAGGAGAGGCTTACGGCCACCAACGTCCTGGCCGCCCTCAGGAAGCAGGAGCGGAGGTGGCTGACCCCCAGAGGCCTGGAAGTCGGGTATGTGGCAGCCGATAACGGGGCCAACCTGGTGGCAGCAGTGCAGCAGGGAAACCTCCAGCACATCCCCTGCTTGGCCCACGTGCTCAATCTTGTGGTGCAGCGCTTCTTGCGCACCTACCAGGGGATGAGCGAGCTGCTGCAGGATGCCCGGGCGGTGGTACGCTTTTTCCGCCTGTCAGCCACTGCCTCTGCACTCTTGTCCACCTTACAGCAGCATTATTGAAGGCCACAACACCGGCTGATCATCGACATGCCAGTTCGCTGGAATTCGACTCTGGCCATGTTGGAGCGGCTGTGTCAGCACAGGCTGGCTCTTAGGGCCTACATGCTAGACCCAAGTGTCCCCAGCAACCAGCAAGTCCCCATGATTACTGCCACTCAGTGGACACTGATGCAGCAAGTATGCCTGGTGCTGAGTCCCTTCCTGGAGGCAACCAAGATGGTCAGTGAGGAGCGGGCCTCTGTGTGCCAGTGGGTGCCCTTGGTTTGTCTACTGGAGCAGGCAATGGACAATTTAATTGAGCGTGGGGATAAAGCCCTGAGGCAGTTGGAAGAACAGGAGCAGATGGCAGCACAGTCCAGCTCAGAGGAGGGCTCACAGCAGGTAGTGGAAGAGTTTAAGGTCCCTAACCTGAATGAGGAGGAGGAGGAGGAGCAGAGTGCAGCAGGCGTTGTACGTGGATGGCGGTTTGAGGAGGACAACGACATGGCACAGGAAGAGGACCGGCATGCGTTATGGGACAATGGAAGATCTTGCTGGTAGGGCCCACTTGTTTCCCATGGCTGTGCACATGTTGCGCTGCCTTCGCAGGGACCCCCGGGTGATCCAGATGCGTTCAAGGGAGGACATCTGGATTACCTTGATGCTTGATCCCCGTCTGAAGGGGAAGCTGGGAGACTTAATGACGCCATCCACCACCGAGCAACGCACAAGGGAGTTGAAGGAGGCCCTTGTGCGCAGACTACTGGAAGCATTCCCCCAGCCTTCCACCCCCACTGTAACTGCTCTGCCAAGCCAGCAAGAGGTGCCTGCCATTGCCACTAGCAGCACAACAACAACCACCAGCACCAGCAGCAGCAGCAGCAACTGGCGCCCCGGAGACCTGAAGAGCCTAAGCAAGAGCCTGTATGCAGTGCAGCAGCCCAGAACAGAGGTGCCCACCACAGCATCCACCACCAACCAGCACAAGCAACGACTGACCACCATGGTGTCTGACTATATGGGGTCATCCAGCGGGCTCAATGACACCGACAGCCCCGTGGACCCCTTGGAGTACTGGGTCAAGAGACTGGACATCTGGAGCGAGCTTTCCCAGTACGCCCTGGAACTCCTATCCTGCCCTCCTTCCAGTGTCCTCTCAGAGAGATGCTTTAGTGCGGCCGGTGGCGTGGTCACAGAGAAGCGCTCTCGGCTCTTCCATGCCTCTGTGGACAAACTCACCTTCCTGAAAATCAACCAGGCTTGGGTGGAAGGTGAGTTCCTGGCCCCTATTGTGGGACACAGGGGGACAGGAAGTGGCTGCTGCATGTGCTGTTGTTAACTATGCCTGCCTTTATAAAGACAGTTACTACCTGCCTAGTGCCTACCTTGGTTAATTTTTGGGTGTTATGGTACTACTACTAGTAAGTTGCCATGGTCCTCCTTCTGAGCTGCTGAACTGACCGCCCGCTTTGTCCTCCTGACTCAGTCGCTACTACACTCTGCGTTCACACTGCCCGGGTCACTGGGTGCATTTAATTTTTTGGTCAGCGCTATGACGCTGTGCTACTATTACTACCACCAGTATGTTGCCATGGTCCTTCTGTGCTGCTGAACTGACCGCCCGCATTGTCCTCCTCCTCCTGACTCAGTCGCTTCCACCAATGTACTCTGTCTGCGTTATCACTGCCCGGGTCACCGGGTGCATTTAATTTTTTGGCCAGCACTATGACGCTGTGCTACTACTACTACCACCAGTATGTTGCCATGGTCCTTCTGTGCTGCTGAACTGACCGCCCACATTGTCCTCCTCCTCCTGACTCAGTCGCTTCCACCAATGTACTCTGTCTGCGTTATCACTGCCCGGGTCACCGGGTGCATTTAATTTTTTGGCCAGTACTATGACGCTGTGCTGCTACTACTACCACCAGTATGTTGCCATGGTCCTTCTGTGCTGCTGCTGCTGAACTGAACGCCCGCTTTGTCCTCCTCCTCCTCCTGACTCAGTCGCTACCACGGTACCACCAATGCACTCTGTCTGCGTTATCACTGCCCGGGTCACCGGGTGCATTTAATTTTTTGGCCAGCACTATGACGCTGTGCTGCTACTACTAACACCAGTATGTTGCCATGGTCCTTCTGTGCTGCTGCTGCTGCTGAACTGAACGCCCGCTTTGTCCTCCTCCTCCTCCTCCTGACTCAGTCGTCTACCACGGTACCACCAATGCACTCTGTCTGCGTTATCACTGCCCGGGTCACCGGGTGCATTTAATTTTTTGGCCAGCGCTATGACGCTGTGCTGCTACTACTACCACCAGTATGTTGTCATGGTCCTTCTGTGCTGCTGCTGCTGCTGAACTGAACGCCCGCTTTGTTCTCCTCCTCCTCCTGACTCAGTCGCTACCACGGTACCACCAATGCACTCAGTCTGCGTTATCACTGCCCGGGTCACCGGGTGCATTTAATTTTTTGGCCAGCACTATGACGCTGTGCTACTACTACTACCACCAGTATGTTGCCATGGTCCTTCTGTGCTGCTGAACTGACCGCCCACATTGTCCTCCTCCTCCTGACTCAGTCGCTTCCACCAATGTACTCTGTCTGCGTTATCACTGCCCGGGTCACCGGGTGCATTTAATTTTTTGGCCAGCACTATGACGCTGTGCTGCTACTACTACCACTAGTATGTTGCCATGGTCCTTCTGTGCTGCTGCTGCTGCTGAACTGAACGCCCGCTTTGTCCTCCTGACTCAGTCGCTACCACGGTACCACCAATGTACTCTGTCTGCGTTCACACTGCCCGGGTCACAGGGTGCATTTTATTTTTTGGCCAGCACTATGACGCTGTGCTGCTACTACTACTACCAGTATGTTGCCGTGGTCCCTCTGTGCTGCTGAACTGACCGCCCGCATAGTCCTTCTCCTGACTCAGTCGCTACCACCACTGCACTCTGCGTTCACACTGCCCGTGTCCACTGACAACTCTGCTGCGATGTCATTGCTAATTGCTGAAAAAAAAAAAAAAATTACAAAAACCTCTCTGGGGCCTTTTTGGCGTCAGCCACTCATCCTCCTCCAGCGGTACCTTCGCCGCCAAGTGCCATTGGAACTCGCCTTCACCTCTTTGATTGCTTAACGCGTATATCCCTTTTTAAAACCATGTATTACCAATTAATAGCCCTATTTACAGTGATGATTTGTCTTTAAAAGCCATAAAAAAAAAAAAAGAAATTCCGCCTCCGGGCGGGAATCCACGCGTGATTACGCCATTCATGGCAGAAAATCCGTGTGGTTGCGTGGACGCGGACGAAAATCCGCATGCGGCGGGGCCGAATGCGGATTTTTTTTTGCAACCACGCGGATTGCCGAATTCGTGGATGAGGCACATCCGAGCACCACTGCTGTGTACTAAGCATAAAGAAGCTAGTGATATATTGTAAGGTGTGAAATCTTCTTTCACAGGAACTTTCTTCTGAAGATGGCGGTGGACATTTTTGCAGACACAAACTTCACACGCAAATTTATAGAACTGTATCGTGCACATCCAAGTCTATGGCAAACAAAAACAAAAGCATATACAGTAGTAATAGAAGATTAAAGGACAAAGGGCATAATAAACTGCTTAAACTCTGTCAGAGTGTGTTGCCACAGGCAGACATTCAATTTGTTAAGAACAAAATCCAAAATTTACGTACAGTTTTCAAAAAAGAATTAAATAAAATAGATGATTCAAAAAGATCTGGAGCAGCAGCAGAGGCTGTGTACTGTACACACCCAGACTTTGGTACTTTGATTTACTAAAATTTACTATCCCACACATGAAAGGGAGAGAGTCAGTATCAAGTATAGAGAGTGAACACACTGACCTATCAACCACTACACCTGTTGTGAATGAAGAAAATGATGTGCAAACCATGGATGAGGTGGTGCAAGTAAAACTTAACACTATTGCAAACATTTGAAACATGACTAATGTTTGTGATAGTGTTGTAAATTATTCGATACAGTTAAGTTAAATAATCACATGCTTAACATCAAACCACATTTAGGTACTTAATTATCTGTTAGGCGGGCGCAGGTGGCGCTGTTGTTGCTAATTTCATTCATACTTACTTCACGTAGTAGTGTGTGAATGGAACCACCGCAGGTGGCGCTAATTACATTTCTAGTGAATGTAACAATACATTGTTAATGTAAACTAATACATTGTGTTTGAAGTGGCCGGAAACTGTCACTTAATGGAATTAAAATGAAGGCGGCGGCGATGTATCAGATGAAGCCGCCGGCTTCGTCTGTTGTTCTTCTCCCCCTTTGCCCTCTCGCTTCTCCTATAGAACACTGCCAGCTGGGGGGGGGGGGGGGGGTCGTTCGTCGCAAGCAAACAAGCAGGATTCCCTGCCGCGACAAACGACTCTGGGGGGACACGCATGTCCCTGCCGGCTGCCAGCATTGTATAGAAGAAAGAGGGCAAAGGGGAGAAGAGCAACAGATGAAGCCGGCGGCTTCATCTGCTACATTACCGCCGCCTTCATTTTAATTCCATTACGTGACACTTTCCGGCCACTTCAAACACAATGTATTAGTTTACATTAACACTGTATTGTTACATTCACTAGAAATGTAATTAGCGCCACCTGCGGCGGTTCCATTCACACACTACTACGTGAAGTAAGTATGAATGAAATTAGCAACAACAGCGCCACCTGCCGGATGCGCCCTGCTGATGGATAAGTACCCACATTTATATTGACCTTTCAAGGGTCATTGTGAAAATGTATTTTGTTGGCTTATCTTGTTAAATTATTTTGCTGCAGTAGTGTGTTACACACAACCCTTACAGGACAACTCAAGTGAAGTTTTTTTTTAAATCTAACCAATGCCTGTTTCCAGGCCCTCCTGCTTATCCTATGCCTCTAATTCTATTACCCATAGCCCCTGAACAAGCATGCAGCAGATCAGGTGTTGCTGACATGAATGTCTGATCTGACAAGACTAGCTGCATGCTTCTTTCTGGTGTAAATTAGATACTACTGCAGAGAAACAAACCAGCAGGTCTGCCAGGCAACAGTTATTGATTAAAAGTACATCAATGTAGCACCCGCCATAGACCTCATACTTCAGTTCCCCTTTAATCAGCCATGCATGTTTCACAGACAAAACTCACTTCGCAAACTGGTTATTCCTGGTTTCTGAAGGACTGTGCATAAAATCTTTCAAAAACATGGGATTGTATGTGTCACACGAGTATGATTGTGGCATAATGCTATTGTGTCTTTGTCTGTTTATAGTATTGTAAAATATTTCTTTATTTCTTTATACTTAATAGCTTGAGCAAGCAACACAACCAGCAATGTGTCTGGAAACCAATAAGTGACGATTTCCACTTAAAAAAACAAAAAAGGAAGAATGTCCTTGAAGAAAAATGTGAGGAAGTGTAAAGGATTGCGGAGATGCCGCCACGCGATCTGGCGGCGGGGCGGCTGTCTCCGCGTTCAGACCGGCGGTTTCCGCACAGCAGCATGCGTCTGGTGTATCTGAGCCCTCTAGTGCACTCAGATGGAGAGCTACGCATGCGCGCGCTGGGAGGCAGGACCTTTATGCCAAGAGGAGAGGGATCAGCTGATCAGGTTGGTCAGCTGATCCCAGCGCATATTGTCATTGGCTGAGTAGCGCTGGGTGGCGCTGAGGAGCGCTGCACTATATATAGATCTCGCTAGTCAGTCTCAGGTTGTCTGCCGTTGTGAATACATACGTGTTAGCACTCAGACCATAGTCAGATCCCACAGTGTGTTAGAACCAGGTGGACCTGGGAATTCACACTTAGCCAGATTACGCTTGTGTTATACTTTAGACCAGTTCCAGGGTGTTGTGATCAAGGACCTCACACCCAAGCTTAGGGATACTGTGTCATTGCTGTGTTATACTTTAGACCAGTTCCAGGGTGTTTTGACCAAGGACCACACACCCAAGCTTAGGAATACTGTGTTATTGCTGTGTTATACTTTATACCAGTTCCAGGGTGTAGTGACCAAGGACCTCACACCCAAGCTTAGGGAAACTGTGTCAGTGTTGTTATTCTTTAGACCAGTTCCTGGGTGTTGAGACCACGGACCTCACACTCTAGACTAGGCCTCTGCTTGATACCTGTTATGACCTTTTGCTCTCTTGACCTCTCTCCTGCTTTCTGATTCGGTACCTATGCATATCTGACTACCTGTTGCCAACCCTGCCTGTACCTGGTTACCGAATCAGCCTTCTGTCTCTGTACCTTATCTGTTCGTGTGTTGCCGACCTGGCCTTGTCGACCCTTCTGGCTGTCACTCATTCCTTGGGTGTTCAGCCTGTCTGTACTACCTGTGACACCACCCTGTTAGGTGCCAGGTAGCTGCAGAGACTCCCTGTTCCTCAGAGGGGCCTCTCTGCAGTCCAGTTAGGGACTCTATCCCTTAGGAGTCCTTTGACTGCAGCATTACAGGGAATCACTGGCTCTCAGGTTATCTCCAGCCCTTTACTAAGAGATACTCCTCATACAGTCAAGGGCCACCTGCTCCTCAGGTGGTCCATGCTCATCGTTAATTGTGTCCAGTGGTGCTCAAATACCCCTTTTAAAAATTCGAATTTGGTCGAATTCGAATAGTAAATTATTCGAGGTCAGTCGAATATTCGAGTCGAATATTTTTTACTATTCGATTCGACCTCGGACTTCGAGCTCACTATTCGAGTCGGTATTCGAGCTCACTATTCGAGCTGACTATTCGAATTGGCCCAAAATAGCTTCCAACACTTGTTTTGAGGGTGAATGATGCAAGAAACATCTTTTTTTCCAAGTAACAACAGCAAGTGATTATGTGGGGATGTTCCTTTAAAAAAAAATGTGGAAAGAGAAGTTGTGTCCTTAATTTGGTTCAGTAGTGTAGTGTTACTGTATATACTTGTTCTTCTTCTTCTTTATCTTTCTTAATCTTCTTCTAGATCTTCTTCTTCTTCTTCTTCTTCTTCTTCATCATCTTCTTCTTCTTCTTCATCTTCATCTTCTTCATCTTCTTCTTCATCTTCTTCTTCTTCTTCTTCATCTTCTTCTTCTTCTTCATCTTCTTCATCTTCTTCATCTTCATCTTCTTCATCTTCATCTTCTTCATCTTCATCTTCTTCTTCATCTTCTTCATCTTCTTCATCTTCTTCATCTTCTTCTTCTTCTTCTTCATCTTCTTCTTCTTCTTCTTCATCTTCTTCTTCTTCTTCTTCATCTTCTTCATCATCTTCTTCTTCTTCTTCATCTTCATCTTCTTCATCTTCTTCTTCATCTTCTTCATCTTCTTCTTCATCTTCTTCTTCTTCATCTTCTTCTTCTTCATCTTCTTCTTCTTCTTCTTCATCTTCTTCATCATCTTCTTCTTCTTCTTCATCTTCATCTTCTTCATCTTCTTCTTCATCTTCTTCTTCTTCATCTTCTTCTTCTTCTTCATCTTCATCTTCTTCATCTTCATCTTCTTCTTCTTCATCTTCATCTTCTTCTTCTTCATCTTCTTCTTCTTCATCTTCTTCTTCATCTTCTTCTTCATCTTCTCCTTCTCCTTCTTTTTCAATATCGTCTTCTTCTTCTTCTTCACGTATTTCTCTTTTCAAATTTTTTTTTAAAGAAATGCAGCTATTTTTGAGCGTAACAAATAGCTGGTGGGCGCACGCATGTTGGAAGCGCCATTGTATGTGCTCCCTGGCAGTGGAAACACAAAGACAGCAGGAGGTAAATTCAGCAGCAGGAGGAGGAGGATGAGTGTGTGGCAGCAGGCAGTCAATGAGGCAGGCAGCTCGCCGTGACATAATAGCCCTGGTACCTAGCGGTGATACCAGGGCTGTAAATAAACACAACAGGAGGTCCCAGACAGCGGTCGTGCAGCCCACATTGTGTCCAATACACAACTGGGACAACACAGTTTTCAACCCGGGCACCTCAGAAAAATTAAACCTTTTTTTTTTTTTATTGGTTTTTTTTGGTTTTGGTTTTACAACCAATATAGCTATTGTTTTGACGTAATAGCTGGTGGCAGAGTGGCAGCAGAAGGTAATTCTGTGTACCCTGGCAGTGGGAAACACAGACAGACAGCAGCAGCAGGAGGAATGGAGGAGCAGTGTGAGCAGCTATTGTTGTGACGTAATAGCTGGTGGCAGAGTGGCAGCAGACGGTAATTCTGTGTACCCTGGCAGTGGGAAACACAGACAGACAGCAGCAGCAGGAGGAATGGAGGAGCAGTGTGAGTGTGGCAGCAGGTAGGCAGCGTGACATAATAGCCCTGGTACCTAGCGGTGATACCAGGGCTGTAAATAAACACAACAGGAGGTCCCAGACAGCGGTCGTGCAGCCCACATTGTGTCCAATACACAACTGGGACAACACAGTTTTCAACCCGGGCACCTCAGAAAAATTAAACCTTTTTTTTTTTTTATTGGTTTTTTTTGGTTTTGGTTTTACAACCAATATAGCTATTGTTTTGACGTAATAGCTGGTGGCAGAGTGGCAGCAGAAGGTAATTCTGTGTACCCTGGCAGTGGGAAACACAGACAGACAGCAGCAGCAGGAGGAATGGAGGAGCAGTGTGAGCAGCTATTGTTGTGACGTAATAGCTGGTGGCAGAGTGGCAGCAGACGGTAATTCTGTGTACCCTGGCAGTGGGAAACACAGACAGACAGCAGCAGCAGGAGGAATGGAGGAGCAGTGTGAGTGTGGCAGCAGGTAGGCAGCGTGACATAATAGCCCTGGTACCTAGCGGTGATACCAGGGCTGTAAATAAACACAACAGGAGGTCCCAGACAGCGGTCGTGCAGCCCACATTGTGTCCAATACACAACTGGGACAACACAGTTTTCAACCCGGGCACCTCAGAAAAATTAAACCTTTTTTTTTTTTTATTGGTTTTTTTTGGTTTTGGTTTTACAACCAATATAGCTATTGTTTTGACGTAATAGCTGGTGGCAGAGTGGCAGCAGAAGGTAATTCTGTGTACCCTGGCAGTGGGAAACACAGACAGACAGCAGCAGCAGGAGGAATGGAGGAGCAGTGTGAGCAGCTATTGTTGTGACGTAATAGCTGGTGGCAGAGTGGCAGCAGACGGTAATTCTGTGTACCCTGGCAGTGGGAAACACAGACAGACAGCAGAAGGGCAGTACACAGCAGCAGCCCACTGTAGGTGTGAAATGTGTGGCTGCAGGCGACGTAATAGTCAAAGTGAACCAGGCTGGCTTAGTGAGCAGGAGCCAGGAGGTGGTAAAGGGTGGTAAGGCACATTAACGATGGTACTAAGTTCCGGCAGCCAGTTCATGTCCCCCTCTCGCCGACAACAGGGGCCAGGAACTCGCCTTCCACCCACGCCTGGTTCATCTTGAGAAACGTCAGTCTGTCCACAGACTTGTGAGACAGACGTGAGCGTTTCTCGGTGACCACGCCACCAGCTGCACTGAAGCAGCGCTCGGACAGCACGCTGGAAGGGGGGCAGGACAGCACTTCCAGGGCGTACTGCGCCAGCTCGCTCCAGATCTCCATGCGCTTGACCCAATACTCCATGGGATCAACAGGGGCATCGCTGTCAAGCCCGCTGTAGGACCCCATGTAGTCAGCCACCATGCGGGTCAGGCGCTGGCTGTGACCGGAGGAGGATGCTGCTGCATGCATCTCCTCTCTAGTCACTGCTGCCGGAGCCTCTACAGTCCTGTAGAGCTCGTGGCTGAGAGACAGCAGGTCTGTGGGGCGCTTGCTGCTGCTGGATGCAGGCACCTGCTGCTGCCTCTGTGCTGGCTGCTGGACAGTGGGGGTGGAAGGCTGGGGGAAGGCTTCCTCCAAGCGCTCAACAAGGGCCTGCTGCAAGCTCCTTATTTGTTGCGCTGGGTCTCCTCCTGCAGGCGGCAGGAACTGGCTCAACTTCCCCTTGAGGCGTGGGTCCAACATCATGCTGATCCAGATGTCCTCCCTCTGCTTCATCTGGATCACCCTGGGGTCCCTGCGCAGGCACGTCAGCATGTGCGCTGCCATTGGGAAGAGGCGGGCCACGTCTGCTGGCACATCGACGTCAGTGCTGTCCTCCTCATCCTCCTCCTCTGCTGCCTCATCCTCTCTCCACCCCCGCACCAACTCAGCTGCACTGCGCTGATCCCCCTCATCAGCAGCCAGGTCAGGGACCTCCACCAAGTCCTCCTCCTCCTCCCCCTCAGAGGTGGACTGTGCAGCTGCTTGCCGCTCCTGCTGGTCCAAGGCTGCCGCTCCCTGTGCCAGCAAAGCATCGAGTGCCCTGTTCAGCAGAGAAACCAGGGGCACCCACTCGCAGACCATAGCATGGTCCCTGCTCACCATGTTTGTGGCCTGCAGGAAGGGAGCCAGCACTAAGCACACCTGCTGCATGTGCCTCCAGTCATCATCGGGGACGATGGACGGGATGTTGCTGGTCTTGTCCCTTCTCTGAGCTGCGGAAACAGTGGCCAGGGCAAGGTAGTGGTTGACAGCGTGCTTCTGTTCAACCAGACGCTCCAACATCGCCAGGGTGGAGTTCCAGCGAGTCGGAACGTCAATGATCAGCCGATGGCGTGGCAGATCCAGCTCCTTTTGCACGTCTTCCAGGCTCGCACAGGCTGCAGCCGAGCGCCGGAAGTGACGCACAACGTTCCTTGCCGTTTCCAGCAGCTCGTCCATCCCCTGGTAGGTGCGCAGGAACTTCTGCACCACCAGGTTCAGCACGTGGGCAAGACAGGGGATGTGGGTCAGGTTTCCCCTGTCTATGGCAGCAACCAGATTGGCCCCATTGTCGGACACCACCTCTCCGACTCTGAGGCCTCTGGGGGTCAGCCAAATCCGCTCCTGCTCCTGGAGTTTGGCCAACACGTGGGCTGCCGTCAGCTTGGTCTTGCCAAGGCTGACCAAGTGCAGCAGCGCTTGGCAGTGGCGGGCCTTCACACTGCTGCTGAGGCGGGGGGTTTGGCCAGGTGTGGCGGAGGATGGCAGAGGATCGGAGGAACCCGCTGCAGTTCCCCTGACCCTGCGGGGTGGCACCACCCACTGTGTTGCTGCTGCTGCTGTGCCCGCTGCTGCTCTCCCATCCTCACCCCCTTCCACCAAGCTGACCCAGTGGACAGTGAAGGACAGGTAGCGGCCTGTCCCGAAGCGGCTGCTCCAGGAGTCCATGGTGACGTGGACCCTTTCACCAACCGCGTGCTCCAGCCCTCGCTCCACATTGGCCATCACAAAGCGGTGCAGTGCAGGAATGGCCTTGCGGGCGAAGAAGTGTCTGCTGGGGAGCTGCCAGTCTGGGGCTGCACAAGCAAGCAGCGCCCGCATGTCGCTCCCCTCCTGCACGAGCGTGTACGGCAGGAGTTGGGAGCACATGGCCCGTGCCAGCAAGCCGTTCAGCTGCCGCACGCGACGGCTGCTGGGAGGCAGAGCCCTAACCACCCCCTGGAAGGACTCGCTCAAAAGGCTCTGGCGTGCCTTTTTGCTGGCACGGGAATCAGCAGACGGAGCAGAGGAGGCCACTGAGGACTGGCTGCCAGAACAGGCCTCAGTGTCGGCGGCAGGAGTTGCAGAGGGGGGAGGAGCAGGGCGTTTCCGCACTCCTGCTGGTGCTGCTGGAGGAGCAGGAGGGCGGGTGGCTGCTGTTGCTGCTGCTGCTGCTGAAGGCTGTGCAGTGATGGGATTGGTGCCACTGCCAGCACCAGATGCCTTCAGCCTCTGGAACTCCTCATGCTGGTGGAAGTGTTTCGCAGAAAGGTGGTTGATCAGCGAGCTGGTGCTGAACTTCAAGGGGTCTGCACCTCTGCTCAACTTCCGCTGACAGTGGTTGCAAGTGGCGTACTTGCTGTACACTGTGGGCATGGTGAAAAACCGCCAGATTGGTGACAAAAACATCCCCCTACGGCATGGAAGCGCTGCTGCCTGTTTCCCTGTGGTGGTTGGGGGGGGGGGGGGGGTCTTGGGTGCGGCTGGTGGTGGTACTGGCTGATGCTGCTGCTGCTGCTGCTGAGCCTGAGACACCAGCAGGCTGTGGGACGCTGCCAATGCTTGCAATGATGCGCCTCCTTGCAAGGCCCACAACCGCATCCTCCTCCTCCTCCTCAGAGCTGCTGAGGACGACATCCTCTGGATGTGTTGGCACCCAGTCTCTGTCTGTCACCGGGTCATCATCATCATGCCCCTCCTGAAACATGTCCTGCTCTGATGATGACCCCCCAAACTCCTCTGCTGATGCATGGATGGGACGCTTGACTGTCGCCACAGTCTTGCTGTCCAATCCCTCCTCCCCCAAAGTGCCCATCAGCATCTCCTCCTCCAAATCGCCAACAACAGCATTCAATTGACTCATCATGCCTGGGGTCAAAAGAGTGCTGAATGAGAGGTCGGCGACTGACGGTGAACTGGCCTCCTCCCCAGACCCTGCTGGGCGGCTGCTGCGAACAGGGGTGGTGGTGGTGGTGGTGGTGAGGGTGGAGGCCTCGGATGCAGAGCTGATGGCGGGCTGCTCATCCTCCGTCATGAGTTGCACCACAGTGTCTGCATCCTTTTCCTCAATGGGACGTTTCCGACCCGGCTGGAGGAAAATGGGAGCAGGTGCTACACGCTGCTGCTGCTGTGTCTCTGCAGCGTGAGTTGCAGATGCTCCTCCTGGGCGGCGCCCAAGGCGTCCACGGCCAGTGGCTATGGGAGGAATGTTAGCCACTGACGCTGCTGCTGCTGCTGCGGAACTGTGCATGGTGGCGCGCCCGCGGCCGCGGCTTGCCACAATGCTGCTCCCTCTCTTCCTGATTCCCTTGCTGCCCTTCCCCTTGCCCAAACCGCGCTGGCTGCCACTTCCAGACATCTTCAATGTTTTGGGCGTATAGACAAAAGTTTTGTAAAAGGGCGGGTGAAAAGTGGGGTACTTTAATGGAGTGGGTTGGTTGGTGAGGTGACTGAGTGAGTGTCCCCTAGTACAGTAAGTAAGTATTAACAGTCAGGAAGTACAACTAGCAGTTACAATAATCAGTAGTAGTAATCACAAGTAAATTTAGTGTGTGTACACTCAGACAGTGAGTGCACGCACGCAGGAGCTAGTAGCCTATGGACACAGTGACTGAGTGTCCTAGACTCCTAGTACGGTAAGAGTAAGTAAGTAGTAACAGTAAGTAGAACTAACTAATAACAATAATCAATCAGCGATCAGAAGGAAATGGAGTGTGGGTGGTGTGTGTGTACACTCAGACAGGGAGTGCACGCACGCAGGAGCTAGTAGCCTATGGACACAGTGACTGAGTGTCCTAGACTCCTAGTACAGTAAGAGTAAGTAAGTAGTAACAGTAAGTAGAACTAACTAATAACAATAATCAATCAGCGATCAGAAGGAAATGGAGTGTGGGTGGTGTGTGTACACTCAGACAGTGAGTGCACGCACGCAGGAGCTAGTAGCCTATGGACACAGTGACTGGGTGTCCTAGACTCCTAGTACAGTAAGAGTAAGTAAGTAGTAACAGTAAGTAGTAGAACTAACTAATAACAATAATCAATCAGCGATCAGAAGGAAATGGAGTGTGGGTGGTGTGTGTACACTCAGACAGTGAGTGCACGCACGCAGGAGCTAGTAGCCTATGGACACAGTGACTGAGTGTCCTAGACTCCTAGTACAGTAAGTAGTAACAGTAAGTAGTAGAACTAACTAATAACAATAATCAATCAGCGATCAGAAGGAAATGGAGTGTGGGTGGTGTGTGTACACTCAGACAGTGAGTGCACGCACGCAGGAGCTAGTAGCCTATGGACACAGTGACTGAGTGTCCTAGACTCCTAGTACAGTAAGAGTAAGTAAGTAGTAACAGTAAGTAGAACTAACTAATAACAATAATCAATCAGCGATCAGAAGGAAATGGAGTGTGGGTGGTGTGTGTACACTCAGACAGTGAGTGCACGCACGCAGGAGCTAGTAGCCTATGGACACAGTGACTGGGTGTCCTAGACTCCTAGTACAGTAAGAGTAAGTAAGTAGTAACAGTAAGTAGTAGAACTAACTAATAACAATAATCAATCAGCGATCAGAAGGAAATGGAGTGTGGGTGGTGTGTGTACACTCAGACAGTGAGTGCACGCACGCAGGAGCTAGTAGCCTATGGACACAGTGACTGAGTGTCCTAGACTCCTAGTACAGTAAGTAGTAACAGTAAGTAGTAGAACTAACTAATAACAATAATCAATCAGCGATCAGAAGGAAATGGAGTGTGGGTGGTGTGTGTACACTCAGACAGTGAGTGCACGCACGCAGGAGCTAGTAGCCTATGGACACAGTGACTGAGTGTCCTAGACTCCTAGTACAGTAAGAGTAAGTAAGTAGTAACAGTAAGTAGAACTAACTAATAACAATAATCAATCAGCGATCAGAAGGAAATGGAGTGTGGGTGGTGTGTGTACACTCAGACAGTGAGTGCACGCACGCAGGAGCTAGTAGCCTATGGACACAGTGACTGGGTGTCCTAGACTCCTAGTACAGTAAGAGTAAGTAAGTAGTAACAGTAAGTAGTAGAACTAACTAATAACAATAATCAATCAGCGATCAGAAGGAAATGGAGTGTGGGTGGTGTGTGTACACTCAGACAGTGAGTGCACGCACGCAGGAGCTAGTAGCCTATGGACACAGTGACTGAGTGTCCTAGACTCCTAGTACAGTAAGTAGTAACAGTAAGTAGTAGAACTAACTAATAACAATAATCAATCAGCGATCAGAAGGAAATGGAGTGTGGGTGGTGTGTGTACACTCAGACAGTGAGTGCACGCACGCAGGAGCTAGTAGCCTATGGACACAGTGACTGAGTGTCCTAGACTCCTAGTACAGTAAGAGTAAGTAAGTAGTAACAGTAAGTAGAACTAACTAATAACAATAATCAATCAGCGATCAGAAGGAAATGGAGTGTGGGTGTGTGTACACTCAGACAGTGAGTGCACGCACGCAGGAGCTAGTAGCCTATGAACACAGTGACTGAGTGTCCTAGACTCCTAGTACAGTAAGAGTAAGTAGTAACAGTAAGTAGAACTAACTAATTACAATAATCAATCAGCGATCAGAAGGAAATAGAGTGTGTGTTGTGTGTGTACACTCAGACAGTGAGTGCGCACACGCAGGAGCTAGTAGCCTATATGAACAGTGACAGTGAGTGTCCCTACGGGTACAGTAAGAGTAAGTAGTAAGTAAGTACAACTAACAATAATCAATCAGTAATCAGAAGGAAATAGAGTGTGTGTACACACAGACAGTGAGTGAGTGCACACACGCAGGAGCTAGCTAGTAGCCTATAAACAGTGACAGTCAGTGAGTGTCCTACTCCTAGTACAGTATAACTACAATACTATTAGTAAAGGACAGCAGAAATACTGGTATAGATGATGAGAGAAATAAACAGAGGACAGCTGCCCACAGAGGCAAGGCCCCCCTGAGGCCTAAACCTGTAAGCTTGCAGCAGCTGCCTGTCTCTAATGTAACACACAAGCTACTAACTAAAATACAATGTCTATCTAAATAACAACAATACAGGTGTATATGGCAGGTGTAGGTGAGCAAAAACGCTAGGTAAATGAACACAATAGAGCACTTGCTAAGCCAAAGCACAAAGGAGCAGATCTCTCTCTGTACAAGTCTCAGGCAAGCATGGAAAACCCGAACATGGCGGCCGCTATTTATAGGGTAGGGGCTGGCCAGGGTCCCCCTCTGTGATTGGCTGCCGTCAGAGGGCCTGGGAGCCCTCTGATTGGCTCTAAGCACATCAATCTGGGCTATGACGCTATTCGAGCTCGGTACCGAGCTCGAATAGCGCCGGTTTGCTCGAATAGCTCGAATAGTGAATGGGCTATTCGAGTGTTCTCGAATAGCCCATTCGAATAGCTACAGCTATTCGGAGCTCGAATACCGAGCTCGAATAGCTGAAAAAGAGCTCGAATATTCGAGCTACTCGAATATTCGAGCTCTGCTGAGCACCACTAATTGTGTCTCCCGCCCCACGGGAGACAATCTACTATTGCACCAAAACACTTACACTTTATCAGGTGTCCAGAGGTCAGTTATACTTGCATTATTGGTGATTCTGCAGATCATCAATAATCAGGTATATATCTGTGTTGTTGGTGATACAAACACAGTTTTGACCTTGTTTGAGACCTATTAAAATATAACTTTTAATTCATAATTTAATAAAAGCTTTTACAAAAAAGTGGATTTATTATTTTCTTGTTTTTATTACATTTATGTTACTTTTGCCTTTTTCAGATACTCCGCTGAGCAGTAAAATAATTTATTCCTCCAGAGGACCTATGTCCAATAACTGGCCACCTAGGGGTTACTGCCCTCAGGTAAGTAAAAATATATATGCTGATAAGATTCTACTTAAATAAAGAAAGACCCCCCACCAAAACCGACATGTTTCGGCTCATAAAAATAGAGCCGTCGTCAAGGCATAAATAAATAAAGTGCTAGGGTGCAAAGTGCATAGTAGAGAAATCACACAGCTAATTACAAAGACATGATCAAGAAAAATGACAAATGAGAGATGTACTCTCAAGCAAAGTCAGCTATCCAGTATACCTGATGTAAGTGTACTGATTGCAGAAGCCAAATATGTCTTCTCTAGAGGAGAGACTAGTACCCAACAAAATCCATCCATTCCAACACAGGTTTCAGAGATTGAGCAAGCTTTCAGGGGTATCTTTGAGATATATAAAGACCATAATAAAAGCTGGTGGGAGGTGTCCAGTTTTAATACTTACATAAAAGAAGGAATAACAGTCAGAGAACTGAGGAACCTTGTGATTCCACATAAACATGAAAAAAATGTTGAATTTATGAAAGTATGGAATGAATTAAAAACAAAGCAAACCTTAGAATTAATGGCATGTCTACGTGATTTTGAGTTAAAAACACTGGAAAATACAAATAAAAAACTGGAGGAGGCACATAAGGAGGTTATCAAATTCAAGGATCATCCTCAATTTAAACAGTTGGAAGAGAAATTACAAAATAAAGTACAAAGCCATAAAGAAACCATAAAAATTAAGAAACACAGTAAATATACTAGAGACTGGAAGGACTTTAAGGCAGGAAAAGTTTATGATTGGAAAAGAATAAAACCTAAACCAACCCTCGATACTCCAACATCATTAACAGAGAGTGAATCTGAATCTGAAACCGAGAACATAAATAAGAGTGTGAAATCAAAACAGTCTCCTTTTTTAGGGAAGGGAAAGAAGCCCAAACGGGTGGGTCAGTCGACACCGAGGAACTTGAGAAATCGGGAAAAATGGGCTTACAAGTCATACCACAGGAAGGAAGAGGAATGGTAGATAGTACTGATAAAATGAGAATTGTCAACTTGACTGATTATGTTTTAAATGAATTTGAAATATCAGTGTTGTCCAAAGGTTTGACATTTGTACCCAGTGAAAAATTTGATTTGTTTGAGACAATAAAAGATATTAACCTATTTGGCAGGAAATTGGCGGTATACAAATATATGAACTCAACAGCAATGACATAGACACATAATATAATGATAGAGAAGAAGAGGAAGAAGAAGAAGAAGATGAAGAAGAAGAAGAAGAAGAAGAAGATATAGAAGAAGAAGATATAGAAGAAGAAGAAGAAGATATAGAAGAAGAAGATATAGAAGAAGATGAAGAAGATATAGAAGAAGAAGATCTAGAAGATGAAGAAGATCTAGAAGAAGAAGATATAGAAGAAGGTATAGAAGAAGAATAAGAAGATGAAGAAGATATAGAAGAAGATGAAGATGAAGAAGAAGAAGAAGAAGAAGATATAGCAGAAGAAGAAGAAGAAGATATAGAAGAAGAAGATATAGAAGAAGAAGAAGAAGATATAGAGGAAGAAGAAGAAGAAGATATAGAAGAAGAAGAAGATATAGAAGAAAAAGATTTAGAAGAAGAAGATATAGAAGATGAAGAAGATGAAGAAGATATAGAAGAAGAAGATATAGAAGAAGAAGATGAAGAAGAAGACGATATAGAAGAATAAGATATAGAAGAAGATGAAGAAGATATAGAAGAAGATGAAGAAGAAGATATAGAAGAACAAGATATAGAAGAAGAAAAAGAAGATATAGAAGAAGAAGAAGAAGAAGAAGAAGAAGAAGAAGAAGAACATATAGAAGAAGAAGAAGATGAAGATGACGTAAATGAAGACTTCCAACTTAAAACCATTTTGGACACACCTTCTCATGCAAACACTTTTCATGAAGTTATGTAACTATTTTTGATACCTTTTTTATAACTACTACATCACCACCTAATCACTTGATGTTTTTCTTCATAAAAAAGGTGGTTTCATGCATCATTGACCTCCAAACAAGTTTTACAAGCTATTTAAGGCCAGCTCGAATATTTTACTCGAATACAGACTCGGATAGTGACGTCGGATATCCGAGGTCGAATCGGATATTCGATTACATCGGATATTGAACTTCGAGTGAATTCGGATAGTTTACTATCCGAATTCGACCAAACTCGAATAGGATAATGAGGTATCCGAGCAACACTGTATAACATAGTAGTCGGTATTAAGAGGTCCTCTCAGACTCAACACACAACATACAATCTTAGTTGTACATATTTGACAAATCCATGTAGTGTAAGGGCCTACATATTTCTAATAAGAAAACATTTATTGCTTGGATACGCTTTTAAACTACATGAAATTGTTACGATTTATTAACCAAGATTGAATGGTGTGTGTTCAGACTCCATGTATAGTAGCTTTGGATTATCCCTAACGGTATGAGAAAATTAACATAGTTGTATCTGCTTTATGGTGCCCAGTGCTTAACAAAGAGGTGGAGAGACAGAGGCCTGATATCATCATGCTTCAGGAGACTCATTTTAAACATGACTCTCACCCTGAGCTAAGGTTAAAAAAACTTTCCGATTGTTTATTATGCTTGCGGTAAAACGAAGAAAGGAGGAGTGGCTATCTTAGTAAAACAAGATCTTCCTTTCAAAATGTATAGATCATATCTTGATCCACAGGGCCATTATATATTATTACATGGCCAATTAGCCCACACAGAGTTGGTTATTGGTAATATTTATACTCCTACTACGCACCAGATTCATTTCCTGAACCGAGTACAGAGGCAATTAGAGACTTTCCCAACTGATTCCTGGCTTCTAGGGGGAGATTTTATTCTGACATTCTCTGCAGCACTAGATATATTAGTACCTAGACTAAATTCTTCCCAGAATAGGATAGAATATCTGTGTAGAGAGTTTAGAAAATGGGTTAGAGGAATGCATTTGGTAGACCTATGGAGACTAGCCCACCCTACTTCTTCCAAGCAATATACGTTCTACTCTAATCCTCATGATTGTTTTAGTAGATTAGATTACTTTTTTTGCATCAAAAATATTGATTTCTAAAATTACTCAGACAGAGATACATGACATAACCTGGTCTGACCATGCCCCAATCACAGCTTATTTAAATTGCTATACAAGGCCAAGAGGCCCATTCCACTGGCGTTCGAACAAATCGTTGCTAAAAGATGAAGTGATACATAATATAGTTAAACGTGAAATAGAAGATTATTTTACTTTAAACCAAGGGTCAGTAAACAACCCCTCTGTTCTCTGGGAAGCCCATAAGGCTGTCATAAGGGGATCTCTTATTAGAGAAGCAGTACAGAAAAAAAAGAAATGATAAAGCTCTACTGGATTGGAAGTTACGTACTCTTAGAGAAGCAGAGTCTAGATATATGCTTTTTCCTTCAAAGATTAACTTTCGATACTGTCAGGAAGCCAAATCAAAAGTATATGATCTACAAATATGGAGAGCAGAGAGGGCACTACTTTGGACTAAACAATTGTTTTATGATAAGGGAAGTAAACCCCACACTCTCTTCGCAAGGAGATTACGGGAGCTTAAGAAAAAGAGGGGGATCTATGCAGTAACTAATAAACGGGATAACTTCAGCAGACCCTGCTCATATTGCATCAACCTTTGAATCTTACTACTCAGAATTATATAATCTTACCCCCAACCCCCCCCCCCCCCCCCTCCCCGGAAGCCAGGAATCTTTACATTCTAAAATGGGAAAGTTTCTAGATAGACTAAATATCCCTAGATTCACAGCTGAACAATTGGAGGAGTTAAATGCACCGAATGAGTAAGGAGAGATCCGAGAGATCATTAAGGCTCTACCGTCTAGAAAGGCACCAGGCCCTGATGGGGTTTCATATGCCTATTACAAAAAATTCAAACATGTTCTAGTTCCATATATGTGTGATATGTTTAATGCTTTTTTTAAAGGAGAGACAATCCCTATGAGCATGAAAATATCCAATATTGTTATGATACACAAAGATGGTAAGGACCCGCAAGATGTACGCAGCTATTGCCCCACATCTCTAATAGACTCAGATTTAAAGATCTATACCAAGTTACTAGCAAACAGGTTGACCCCAATGCTACCTACGGTTATTGATGGAGACCAAGTGGGCTTCATCACTAAACATCAAGCAGGCGACAATACTCGTCGGGCAATAGATATTGTTGACTGGGTTGGGAACTCAGGAAGGCCTTCTCTGCTCCTGTCCTGAGTTTGGATGCAGAGAAGGCCTTCGACAGGGTAGCATGGCCGTATCTCTTTGAGGTACTTCAACATTTTGGTCTCTCGGATCTTATCCTTACTGCTATCCGTGGACTATACTGTGATTTACAGGGCAAGGTATGTGTCCCTTTGACGACCTCCTCCTTGTTCAAGTTATCAAACGGCACCTGGCAGGGGTGTCCTCTTTCCCCCCTGTTTCCTTTATGTATAGAACCGCTAGCTATAGCAATAAGAGAATCTAGGGATATCTCAGGTATATCTATTGGTGAAAGAGATTATAAATTATCTCTCTTCGCTGATGATGTGCTCTTATCATTATCTTCACCAGTCACATCCCTCCCCAACCTATTGAAAATAATACATGCTTTTGAGTTATTTTCGGGATTCAAGATGAACCCAGATAAAACAGAGGCTCTTCCTCTTAACACCCCCCAATAGCTTTTAGAGGCTTTGCGATATGGGTTCCCCTTCAGATGGAAAACGGATAGTATAAAATATTTAGGAGTCCAGATTGGAAATACCTATAGAAAAGTGTACGATCTCAATTATGTGCCATTATTAGCTCAACTACGTCGAGACCTAGATAGGTGGAATCAATATAATATTTCTTGGATTGGCAGAATTTATACCATAAATATGAATCTGCTGCCAAGATTTTTATATCTATGCAAAACCTTATCAATTGCTATTCCCTCCGGGGTTCTCCATCAAGCTACAAAAAGATGTACTACGATCTATATGGGCTAGGGGACGACCAAGAATCTCACGTACAGTTTTACTATCAGATAGGTCTAGGGGTGGCTTTTCAGTCCCTCATTTCCGTTTTTGTTATTTGAATGCAGAGTAAACAGTTGGATAAGCGCTCAGAACAAAAAGTCTCTATTAAAAAGTTCAAGTATATTCAATGATTCCTGGCATAAAAACATCACAGGGACATATCCCCCCCCCCCCCCCCAACGTGGAGAGACTCACCGGACTTTGCGGCCTGAAAGGGCCCGACAAGGCCTTAGGGGTATAGGCCACCCCTCAGCCTCTCTGGCAACCTCCGGAATGCTGCACTCTCCGCTTCCAGCTTGCTTGGCCGATTTTAGGCGAATGCCACCTCCATGCAAAAACAGAAGCCGCACATAGCGTAAAAGTGCTAAAGGGAATAATCCCACTTTTATTAAAAAACTTAAAACAACAGGCACAGCCTGAACGGATGTATCTTTAGCGGCTACGCAGGAGTGGGGGACAGCAACAGCTAATTGCTAAATGCTCTATCAGCCCGGCGTCTCCCCACCTCGTAAACCCTGGGGACCCCGCTGTGTAACTCAAACTCGGCGCGTCAGACCAGTCACTGCGGAGCTACGGAGCGGCGCAACGTCTGATGTCACTGGACGCAGTGACTGGTCTGACGCGCCGAGTTTGAGTTACACAGCGGGGTCCGCAGGATTTACGAGGTGGGGAGACGCCGGGCTGATAGAGCATTTAGCAATTAGCTGTTGCTGCCCCCCATTCCTGCATAGCCGCTAAAGATACATCCGTTCAGGCTGTGCCTGTTGTTTTAAGTTTTTTAATAAAAGTGGGATTATTCCCTTTAGCACTTTTACGCTATGTGCGGCTTCTGTTTTTGCATGGAGGTGGCATTCGCCTAAAATCGGCCAAGCAAGCTGGAAGCGGAGAGTGCAGCATTCCGGAGGTTGCCAGAGAGGCTGAGGGGTGGCCTATACCCCTAAGGCCTTGTCGGGCCCTTTCAGGCCGCAAAGTCCGGTGAGTCTCTCCACGTTGGGGGGGGGGGGGGGATATGTCCCTGTGATGTTTTTATGCCAGGAATCATTGATTATACTTGAACTTTTTAATAGAGACTTTTTGTTCTGAGCGCTTATCCAACTGTTTACTCTGCATTCAAAAAGCTATTTTCACTAATAGTCAGGCAGCGCTCCACCGTGCATGGACTGGTGTGTTCACAAAATTCTCTCAAAGCAATTTTATGTTTTTTTCCATTTCCTGTGAGTGCTTACGTACATTTCTGTTTTCGTTTTTATTATTTAGCTTCTCATATTTGCCAAATAGCTGAATGGTTAGCTACCCCGTTACGCACTAAGTGGGCAGAATTGGAACAGGCATCAATATCTCCATTCCAAAAACATACAGATAAGTTAATTGGCTCCCTCTAAAATTGGCCCTAGACTACAGTACTTACACTACATAATAGACATATGGCAATGGTAGGGATTAGATTGTGAGCTCCTTTGAGGGACAGTTAGTGACAAGATATAACTGTACAGGGCTGCGTAATATGTCGGCGCTATATAAATACTAAAATAATAATAATAAAATATCTCCATATGCAATAGGAGCACTTCCAGGCATGTTAGAGGTTATTCCAGAGGGGTTCAAACCAATCCTCAATGCAGTTAAATTTACTTGGCAATTATGGCGTAGAGCATCTAAACAATATACACCTGTTTCGTTTTCCATTTCGACTAGTGTATCTGAAGGGGAATCCATCCCTCCCAAGAAATTCCTTGACTAAATGTGAGGGTCACTTATCTACCACAGAACCCTATAAATTAAGTGATTTATATGATCACTCCTGCTCCAGAATGCTGACTTTTTCTCAAATTCAGGATAAATATCCGATACCACATCAAAAATGTTATGAGTTTCTCCAAATTCGCTCATACGTTACTAGAAATCTTGGGTCAGCTTCATGGGTGTCCCTACATATGGCAAATTAGGGCATTTGCCTCTCCCTGGCCGCCAGCTGCCCCCCCCCCTGGCCGTCCACTACTAACATTTAATAAAGTGCCTGTTTGTTCGTGTATTCTCCCCACAGTGCTCGCAGAGCTCCCCTACTACAGTCTCCTTCCGCCTCCTGGCCAATAGAGACACAGCTCTTCCTCACCTCTCCGCCCCTTCCTAGCATAGTATCCACAGAAGGATCTGCCACTGGCCCGCCTTTACCCCGCCCCCCACCAGCCAGACGTTCGAGGTTTCTCTCTAGGGTGCTGCAACTATGCGTCCCCCTGACACTGCTAACATGGCAGAGGTGAGGGTGAGCTGCGTGGGGGGACGAATCAGTGCAGCAGTGATAAGTGCAGAGGAGAGAGGACAGGTCTCCTGACAGGCAGCTGTTCCCTGTGTGAGCAGCTCAGAGCTGTGTATATCGGCATGTAGCATATGAACAGTAGGATGCTGATATACACATCTCTGAGCTGCTCACAGTGCACAGCTGCCTTGTCAGGAGACTCACACATCCTCTGCTATTATCAGTGCTGCTGCCAGGAGATCAGGAGATCATCACTCCTGATAAAAACAGAGACTGACCACCTGCTGGGGAGAAAGAGCAGCAATGAATACATGCTGACAGTTTAGGGGGAAGGGTGAGGGGAGATAAACAAGGGCATACTAAAGGTGGCCATACACTGGTCGATTTGCCATCAGATTCGACCAACAGATAGATCCCTCTCTGATCGAATCTGATCAGAGAGGGATCGTATGGCCACCTTTACTGCAGATTGTGAACCGATTTCAGCCTGAAACCGTTCACAATCTGTGGTGGTGGTGCTGCCGCTGCTCCACGCCCCGCATACATTACCTGCTCCGCCGGTGCGAGTCCCCTGGACACCGCTGCTCCGTCTCCGTGCTGGTATGGTCTCCGGCATGCTTCACTTCTTCCTGACCGGCAGGAAGTTTAAACAGTAAAGGGCGCTCTACTGTTTAAACTTCCTGCCGGGCAGGAAGAAGTGAAGCATGCCGAAGACCAGACCAGCGCGGAGATGGAGCAGCGGTGACAGCGGGACTCGCGGCGGCGGAACAGGTAATGTATACCCACTGTATTGCGTCGGGCATTCGAATGCTGCTATCGACGCACTCCCGACCCGCCGGCGCTCGAAAAAAATCTTCCGCACGGATGGATCGACGGGAGTCGACGAGAACGATGGATTTTGGACGGAAATCCATCATTCTGTCAGCGGTGTGCGCGGCGATTTCACAGCCGTTTCGATCACTGTGATTGAAACGGCTGTATATCGGCGGGAAAATCGTTAGGTGTATGGGCCCCTTAAGTTAGAACAATTATATAGGATTTTGCTCAAGGTGCCCATAGATCTAACGATTGTGGGCAGATCCACTAAGAGACAGATCTCTCTCTGATCGAATCTGATCAGAGAGAGGTCTGTCAGCTGCCCATACACCACATGCTGATTCCTGATTGATTTCAGCATGAACTCTGTCGAGAATCAGCCTTGTGACCCCGCATCCACCCCTGCACTGACCCCATAATGTGTCCCCAGGTTCCCTGTGCAGTGTATGTTACCTGTCAGTGTCCGTCTCTGCACTGCCTCACATACATATGCTCTACGTAGTTGCCGGGGTATGCGTATACATCAACATGCACCCACGTATATGGCAGTAGCCACCCAGGGTATGTGTATGTGAAGCAGTGCTGAGACATTGGTGGACACAGACAGGTAACGTACACGCACAGGGCACCTGGGAGCACACTTTACATTGGGGGACAGCACCGGGGGTTCTGTAGCGTTCGTGGGGGTCCCTTTCACTACCTGAACTGAAAGTCCCAGTCACTACCTGAACTGGGGGTCCATTTCACTACCTGAACTGAACTGGGGGTCCCTTTCACTACCTGAACTGGGGGTCCCTGTCACTACCTGAACTGGGGGTCCCTTTCACTACCTGAACTGGGGGTCCCTTTCACTACCTGAACTGAACTGGGGGTCCCTTTCACTACCTGAACTGGAGGTCCCAGTCACTACCTGAACTGAACTGGGGGTCCCTTTCACGAACTGAACTGGGGGTCCCTTTCACTACCTGAACTGGGGGTCCCTTTCACTACCTGAACTGAACTGGGGGTCCCTTTCACGAACTGAACTGGGGGTCCCTTTCACTACCTGAACTGAACTGGGGGTCCCTTTCACTACCTGAACTGAACTGGGGGTCCCTTTCACTACCTGAACTGGGGGTCCCTGTCACTACCTGAACTGGGGGTCCCTTTCACTACCTGAACTGGGGGTCCCTTTCACTACCTGAACTGAACTGGGGGTCCCTTTCACTACCTGAACTGGAGGTCCCAGTCACTACCTGAACTGAACTGGGGGTCCCTTTCACGAACTGAACTGGGGGTCCCTTTCACTACCTGAACTGGGGGTCCCTTTCACTACCTGAACTGAACTGGGGGTCCCTTTCACGAACTGAACTGGGGGTCCCTTTCACTACCTGAACTGAACTGGGGGTCCCTTTCACTACCTGAACTGAACTGGGGGTCCCTGTCATTACCTGAACTGAACTGGGGGTCCCTTTCACTACCTGAACTGAACTGGGGGTCCCTGTCATTACCTGAACTGAACTGGGGGTCCCTTTCACTACCTGAACTGAACTGGGGGTCCCTGTCATTACCTGAACTGAACTGGGGGTTCCTTTCACTACCTGAACTGAACTGGGGGTCCCTGTCATTACCTGAACTGAACTGGGGTTTCCTGTCATTACCTGAACTGGGGGTCCTTGTCACTACCTGAACTGAACTGGGGGTCCCTGTCACTACCTGAACTGGGGGGCTCCTGTCACTACTTAAACTGTGGGGTCCCTGTCACTACCTGAATTCAGGGGCTCCTGTCACTAACTCACTAACTAAACTAGGAGGCACCTGTCACTACCTAAACTTGGGGGCTCCTGTCACTACTTAAACTGTGGGGTCCCTGTCACTACCTGAATTCAGGGGTTCCTGTCACTAACTCACTAACTAAACTAGGAGGCACCTGTCACTACCTAAACTTGGGGGCTCCTGTCACTACTTAAACTGTGGGGTCCCTGTCACTACCTAAACTGGGGGGCCCTATCACTACCTAAACTGGGGGCTCCTGTCACTAACTAAACTAGGAGGCACCTGTCACTACCTAAACTGGGGGCCCTGTCACTACCTGAATTTGGGGGCTCCTGTCACTAACTAAACTAGGAGGCACCTGTCACTACCTAAACTGGAGGGACGGAAATCCATCATTCTGTCAGCGGTGTGCGCGGCGATTTCACAGCCGTTTCGATCACTGTGATTGAAACGGCTGTATATCGGCGGGAAAATCGTTAGGTGTATGGGCCCCTTAAGTTAGAACAATTATATAGGATTTTGCTCAAGGTGCCCATAGATCTAACGATTGTGGGCAGATCCACTAAGAGACAGATCTCTCTCTGATCGAATCTGATCAGAGAGAGGTCTGTCAGCTGCCCATACACCACATGCTGATTCCTGATTGATTTCAGCATGAACTCTGTCGAGAATCAGCCTTGTGACCCCGCATCCACCCCTGCACTGACCCCATAATGTGTCCCCAGGTTCCCTGTGCAGTGTATGTTACCTGTCAGTGTCCGTCTCTGCACTGCCTCACATACATATGCTCTACGTAGTTGCCGGGGTATGTGTATACATCAACATGCACCCACGTATATGGCAGTAGCCACCCAGGGTATGTGTATGTGAAGCAGTGCTGAGACATTGGTGGACACAGACAGGTAACATACACGCACAGGGCCCCTGGGAGCACACTTTACATTGGGGGACAGCACAGGGGGTTCTGTAGCGTTCGTGGGGGTCCCTTTCACTACCTGAACTGAAAGTCCCAGTCACTACCTGAACTGGGGGTCCATTTCACTACCTGAACTGGGGGTCCATTTCACTACCTGAACTGGGGGTCCCTTTCACTACCTGAACTGAACTGGGGGTCCCTTTCACTACCTGAACTGGAGGTCCCAGTCACTACCTGAACTGGGGGTCCCTTTCACTACCTGAACTGGGGGTCCCTTTCACTACCTGAACTGGGGGTCCGTTTCACTACCTGAACTGGGGGTCCCTTTCACTACCTGAACTGAACTGGGGGTCCCTTTCACTACCTGAACTGAACTGGGGGTCCCTGTCATTACCTGAACTGAACTGGGGGTCCCTTTCACTATCTGAACTGAACTGGGGGTCCCTTTCACTACCTGAACTGAACTGGGGGTTCCTTTCACTACCTGAACTGAACTGGGGGTCCCTGTCATTACCTGAACTGAACTGGGGTTCCCTGTCATTACCTGAACTGGGGGTCCTTGTCACTACCTGAACTGAACTGGGGGTCCCTGTCACTACCTGAACTGGGGGGCTCCTGTCACTACTTAAACTGTGGGGTCCCTGTCACTACCTGAATTCAGGGGCTCCTGTCACTAACTCACTAACTAAACTAGGAGGCACCTGTCACTACCTAAACTTGGGGGCTCCTGTCACTACTTAAACTGTGGGGTCCCTGTCACTACCTAAACTGGGGGGCCCTGTCACTACCTAAACTGGGGGCTCTGTCACTACCTGAATTTGGGGGCTCCTGTCACTAACTAAACTAGGAGGCACCTGTCACTACCTAAACTGGGGGCCCTGTCACTACCTGAATTTGGGGGCTCCTGTCACTAACTAAACTAGGAGGCACCTGTCACTACCTAAACTGGAGGGCTCCTTGCGCTACCTAAACTATCCAGGCCAGCCAGCCCAGCATCACCACCAGCCAACCAGCCCAGAATCGCTGCCAAAAAGGCCACAGCATCACCACCAGCTAGGCCAGCCCAGCATCACCGCCAGCCAGGCCAGCCCAGCATCATCCCCACCTAGGCTAGCCCAGCATCATCCCCAGCCAGGCCAGCCCAGCATCATCCCCAGCCAGGCCAGCCCAGCATCATCCCCAGCCAGGCCAGCCCAGCATCACCGCCAGTAGAGGAGAATTCAAAAGCCAGGTGAGAGGTGCCTACCATATTAAGAGGGCATTCTGCCTATTTATGTGAAATGCTGTCTATTTATGTGCCTCATGATTGCTGAATTTGTCTTGTTGGGGGCCTCATGATTGCTGAATGTGTCTTGTTGGGGGCCTCATGATTGCTAAATTTGTCTTGTTGGGGGCTTCATGATTGCTAAATTTGTCTTGTTGGGGGCCTCATGATTGCTGAATTTGTCTTGTTCGGGGCCTCAAGATTGCTGAATTTGTCTTGTTGGGGGCCTCATGATTGCTGAATTTGTCTTGATGGGGGGGCCTCATGATTGCTGAATTTGTCTTGTTGGGGGTCACATGATTGCTAACTGCGAGACTATGGAAAAAGCTGAATCATCATCAGATGAGACAATGGCATTAAACTTACTTTTTTAGTTTTTATAAACAGAAAATTAAAATTGGGAGGTTTTAAAAAGATTAATACATTTTTCAGGAGTAGGATGAATGAAATTGTTTATCTTCACAGTTTATTTTCAACTTGGATTTTCCATAATGTTCATGTATGAGTTAAAACATTTGTATTTAGTTTAAATTGCCATGTTGGCACTTTGCGATAGATAAGTGACTTTTGGGTTGCAGTTTGAACACTCGGCCTCCAAAAGGTTTGCCACCACTGTCCTAGTCTAATGTCCCACTATTGCTAAATTCACGTAAATTTGGCCCCACCCGTGACCACACCCACATTCTGGTCCTTGGCCACACCCACTTTTCGGCGCGGCGCGCGTAAAAAAAATGGTATTTGACACCAGATAGGCTTAGCAAGATATATCATGGTACCTCCAATTTGTGCTGGAGACAATGTGGGATGATAGGTACTATCGATCATATCTTTTGGTACTGTCCAAAAGTTTCTATTCTATGGAAATCAATTCAATCCTTAATTTATAAGACTATAAAGAAACATATCCCACTAGATCCGTGGATATATTTATTGGGAAAACCAGCTTCAGGTTTAAAGTCGCACACCCAACGTATGCTTAACAATCTCCTCACTGCAACTAGATTAACTATAGCAGCATTCTAGAAAAGGAATTCATGCCCTAGAGTAGAGGATGTGATAAATAGAATTAAAAATATAAGATCTATGGAATATTTGACCTCTTTAGTTCAGGAAAAAGAACAATTTAAAAAAGTCTGGGATTACTGGGATCTGAATGTAGAGGGGGAGGGAAGGGGGAGATTTGAATCAGATTGTTACCTTGCCTTTAAGTGATATATATTATGTCTTGGCTCTATGAGAGAATCTATATGGATGTCTTCATCTTTTGTCTCTTTTTCTAGACCCATATGATGCTTTAGGTCTCTTTTTTCTACAGCATTTTATGTGATGGACATTTTACTAAGAAGAGAATCGTACCTGCATATGCTTTTATACAATGCCCTATTTTCTTAATTCAATTGATGTAATAACCACACATAGACATAGATGATGTTTATAGTTGCTTTTATTGTGTTCCTCTTTTGAGCAAAAATGTCTATGTGTTGAACTGGAGATAGGTACTGCATTGTTCATGACATTCTCTTGCAGTTAATAAAGAGTTATAAAAAAAAAAAGACCAGTTCCGGTTTTCAATCCGAATATGGACGGATACTGGGGTCGGATATCCGAATTGAATTCGGATTTCAAAATTTCAAACTCAGATATCCGACCCGGATCGGATATCTAGGTATCCGGATCCGAATTAGTTCCAGATAGTGAAAAGTGGTAAGTTTCATATCTTCAGTGTTGTCCCATAAAAAGATATGATAAAACATACCGGTACGTGCTTATCTTCTATTTAAGTCAGGTCTAAGAAAAATAACATAGCATTTAGGAAGAAAAATACAGCATAATAACCCAGCACTGGAAGACAAGATTGCAAATATCTCCACCGCCACCATGTTGATTCCTGATGAGCTCAGATAGGTGGGAACAAATGCTGTCCACACACTGAGAAATATTAGCATGCTGAAACTTATGTTTTTGGCTTCATTATACCGATCTGGGAAATCCTTAGCTAGAAATGCAGTGGCCAAACTTGTCAGAGCTAAGAGTCCAATGTAACCAATTTCTAAAAAGAAAGCCGGGACTGAACCCACATTGCATACTAAGACCACTGTATCAGTGTCTATGCTGACATCTGGAAATGGTGGAGAAGATGAGATCCATGAGACTGTTAGTAAGATCTCAGCTAGAGAACAGAGACAGATCATTGTTATGGACCACCTAGTCCTCAAGAGTTTCTTCAGTTTACTTCCAGGCTTTGTGGCATTAAAGGCAATTAGAACAATCAAGGTTTTAGAAAATATAGTGGAGACTGAAACTGTGAAAGCTACTCCAAAAGCTGTTAGTTGGAGAAGACAACGTATACTAGAGGGCTGACCCATGAATAGCAATGGACAGAGGAAACTGAACATCAGGGAAATAAGAAGGATGTAACTCAGAGTCGGATTGTTGGCTTTCACAACTGGAGAAGCTTGACATTTCCAAAATGTTCCAAAAATAGCCACTGTTGCACTGAAGAGCAGCAGACTGAAGAGTGTAATCAGAATGCTTAAACTTTTCTTGTAGGTAAGAATTTGGATATCCTTTGGAATACACTGATCTCTGTTGTGATTGTGTTTCTCAAACGTGGAACACTTGAAACATCTTTGGGAGTCTGAAAAATGGAATTAAAGTAATTTTAATATTTTTTTTCATCTAGGGAGGTCAAACATTTAGGGGTCTCCTTTTTAAAGTTGTTTCACAGATGCCACTATGAACCCCCCTTTCCAGAGGCTTACACCCACAGGCCCGGGGGTAGCTAACCTAGCCTCTCTCGGAGAACCAGAGGTTGGGATGAGGTTTTTGTCCATGGTCCTTTGGGAAGAGGGGGAGGCTTTACCACCATGTTTTCCACAGCACCCATATCATGGACCATGCAGTCTGGTATAGCTCAGAGTGCAGAGCCTCACACAGTCTGGACTCCAAATTCTGGCTATGCCAGCCTGCATGGGTGATAAGTGGTTAAAAAGGCTTGGAAGGGATGACCCCTTGTTTATTTTTATGCAAATAATAGGTATGTTTGCCAGGGATCCTTATACAGCAGCATTGCGGCTGTACAGTTATCCCCGGCAAAAACATTGCAACTTACTGTGGATTGTCGTTGCTCATTACACTATCAGTGTGCTAACAGGAAACCCCGGCAGGAAATTCACTGCCTTAGCTCGGGATATACAGTATGTAAATCTGCTGTGCTGATGGGTGGGGATACATTATTTAGCTAGCAAATTTAATGATTCTAGCATGTATGGGAGATGTGCCATTTACTTCAATGCATTTCAACCAAAAATATACTGGCAAATTCACGAAAATGTGAAATGCAGATTTTAAAGTGAAATACGTGGCCATTTCACCCAAAAAAATGTTGGTAAGCAAAAACAGCCCAAGATGCCGAGACCCACGAGATTTAATTTTCAAATGCCTTATAGCCACAGTAAAAGAACAGCACAACTGCAGTACAATGGGAATACATTTGTCTATTAAAGTTGTGGTGTGTTTATGGCAGTGTTGCTTGTGAATTTTTTAATGCGATTTTAAAAAAAATATTTGCAAAAATACATTGTATTTTCATAATACGGTCAAAGAAAACAATTTTTTACCGCAAAAATTCACAAAAAGCATTAAAACTGTTATTGTTAGTGCAGATATCTGTGAGAAATGCAAAAAGAAACCCCACAAACTTATTAAAAAATTGATTTATGATGGCATGTTTTCTCGAAATTTGAATTTTACATAATTTTTTTCCAAAAATAATGCAAAAAGAATATCAGCATTTTTGCTCATTACTGGTTTATGGTTTGTTGGTAATGTGGTTCATGTACTCAGGTCTGATGATGGAAATAGAGTTCGGTTACCAATAAGAGGAGAGCAAGCAGGTAACAAAGGAAATTGGGAAGTTGTAGAGGCCACCTACCACATTCTTACAAATAACTTTATTACCAGGCAGAAGCAGGGCACAATACCGTTTTAAGAATATAAAAGAAATGTTGTAGGCATCTTCTCAGTTAGTAGGATCAATCCGGAAAACTCATTTGAAATCATTAGAGTGTCACTGTCAGAAGATATGTGGTGCAACCTATAATGGTTCAGTGTAGCCAATAGCGATGAGCAGGGACAGTCTCAGGAAATGGACATCTGTCCCTGCATGTGCAGGAGCCAAAGCAGAGGGGTTAACTCACTGAAACCACCACCTCTCAATGATGAGGCTGAGGGGGGTGTAGCAACACCCTAAAGAAAAGGACACAGAAACAACAAATTTGGGAGCCCAAAGAGCGTAGTATGTTCAAATAAAGGGAGAGAAAAAAATAATATAAAAAGGGCTACTCACAAAGGCAGGTTGCAGAGGGGTAACCAACCACTTGAATCAGGTGGAGACAATGAACCCGACTTGACTCGGGGTGTCCAGCCTGGACTGGGGATGGTCGCTCTCTTATAAGGTAAAAAACTGTTTCAAACTATGGTGTCCACCATGTCAGGCCAGAACAGACCCCACTCACCACAAAGTGTGTTCAGAATTGGGCTGAAGAGGCACCAATCCACCTCTCTATCTTTCTCTCTATCTCTCTATGTTCAAAACTGTAACTTTATCTGTAAAAATAGAAGTGTTAGAAAATGGAGAGTAGTGTGGAGTGTCTCTTTGAGAGGTGCAATTGAGGTAAAGAGGAGCCCAGATGTGTATAAAACTAGGTTTAAACCAAGGATAAGATTCAAAAGTAGTAATGCGGTGGTTTACCTCAAGAATGACAATCTCTTGGGACATAAGGCGCCTTTTGTCTTTTGGCTCATTTACAACGGGACTGTTATTGGCCTGAGGAGGCGGGCTTGCACCGTGAAATGCGTTGCCTTTGCACTAATAAGCATCTCTGTCCCAAGATATTGTCATTTTTGAGGTAAGCCACCGCATTTCTTCTTTCAAATCTTATCCTTGGCATTAACCTAGTTTTATACACATCTGGACACCTTTTTACCCCAATTACTCCTCTTAATGAAACACTCCACACTGCTCTCCATTTTCTAACACTTCTGCCTTCACAGATACAGTTCCAGTTGTGAACATGGAAGTGTTGGAAGATAGAGAGGCAGATGGAGTGTATTGGCTATTTGTGTAACATGCATTTCCATAGCAATGCATGTGTTACTCATGTACCATAAGTTGTGCTGCTAATTACACAATGCAAACAACTCTGCTGTTTAACCCCCCAGGACCGCCTCATGCCAATGGGCGTGGCCGCGGTGGCAGCCCCAGGACCGCCTAACTCCAACTGGTGTCAAGTCCTGGGGCTGCAGTTTGCAGGAGATTGCGTGCATGCTGCGCGTGCATCTCCTGCTTGGGGGCGGAGCTCCGCCCCGCCTTCAGTCTGTTAGATGGCAAAACCGGCATCTAATTAACATGTACAGCGCTGCAATCAGCAGCAGCGCTGTACTGGGGACAGCCATGTGACACGGCTGTCCCCTCCTGAGGCTGTTGGTGGGGAGAAAAGTGTGTGTGTGTGGGGGGGGGGGAATCACTAGTGTGCTATGTTGTGCGGCCCTGCAGCTTGGCCTTAAAGCTGCAGTGGCCAATTTAACTAAAAATAGCCCGGTCTTTAGGGGGGTTTAGCACTGTGGTCCTAAAGTGGTGAAAGTACCAGTAATATTGCCATGCACTGTCTGTCTGAGCTTGTGTACAACAATAATGTATTACCAGTTGAGTTGGATATTTCCCCATCTGGGCACTGGACACAGTCATAGCAACATGGAGATTCCTTGTCCCGTTTCACTTTTCTGTATCCCGCTTTACAGGACTCGCAACACACACTTTGCGGCATCTTGGTGCAAAACAGACAAAAGTAATAAATAAGGGCATGTAGGCATGGTATATGTCAGTATTGCATTTTATTTGATGTGCTACATTAACCAGTTCCGTACCACTGGTTCATATATATACACCCCTGGAGACTTCACTCAACACCCAGGGGACAAATGTACACATATCCGTTTGTTTACCAGTCGCCGCGTCGCAGAGCCGCCATTCCACCGCAATCTTGCTGTTTTGTGCTCAGGGAATGAGAACAGCTTGTTCTCAAACCCGATCACAGTGTCTGTAATGGATGAGTGCCTGCAACAATGAGGCACAGCTTCTCATTCACAAAACCCGAACGTAAACAGTACTTCCCTATATTGTTTATAGCACATGGAAGTAAGTGTAGTGCCATCTTGTGGCCAAAAATTAAAAATTCACTCTAACACAACATTACATACACAAAATATCCTTTCCTATAGTTACCAAAATAAAACCCTTGTAAAAAAAAAAAAAAGACACATTATTAAAAAAAAAACATACAGTAAATAGTTACCTTATAGACTTTTAAATATGTATGTCATGAGGGTATATTACTGTTGATTTTGCAAATAAAGGCTCATAATTATTGTGATAGGATTAAAAATCACAAAACGGAAAAAAAAATACAACTTAAATTCCAGATAAAATATTATCACCAAACATTGTACTATGGCCACAATTGTAAACATTGTAATAACCAGGACAAATGGGCGAATAAAACATGTGGGTTTTATGTATCCAAGCACACTTTATTTTAGCTGTCGCCCATCCATGGAGCTTAGTCTTTAAACAAGCGCTGCAAGTGCAAAACTGTTGTCGACCATCTCTCCTTGTGTCAGCTTTAGAAGGGTGATGTATATTTGATGAAACATCTGCATATGTTACCATGTACATCTGACTCATAACAACTACATTAAATGGAAGCTTCCTTTCCTCAGCTTCCCACATTGTCTTTCTTAAAGAGAACCCGAGGTGGGATTTAATTATGCTAGTGGGGCACAGAGGCTGGTTGTAGTGTTGGGCGAACAGTGTTCGCCACTGTTCGGGTTCTGCAGAACATCACCCTGTTCGGGTGATGTTCGAGTTCGGCCGAACACCTGACGGTGCTCGGCCAAACCGTTCGGCCATATGGCCGAACTAAGAGCGCATGGCCGAACGTTCCCCGAACGTTCGGCTAGCGCTGTGATTGGCCGAACGGGTCACGTGGTTCGGACCCGAACGCGCTCTGATTGGCCGAACTGTCACGTGGTTCGGGTAAATAAATACCCGAACCACGTCATATCTCCGCCATTTGTCTGTGGGTTTAGCTTTGGGTAGGCAGGCAGGGTAGTTCGCGCTCCAGCCACGCTAGCCAGGGTCCCCCCCAGTCATTGTGTGTCGCTGCTGGGAATAGTAGTACACCGCTCGCTCAGCATTCTGTTTACTGCCACTCTGTGTACCTCGCTCAGCCACACTATATAGCATTCTGTTTACTGCCACTCTGTGTCTGCTGGGAATAGTAGTACACCGCTTGCACAGCCACACTATATAGCATTCTGTTTACTGCCACTCTGTGTACCTCGCTCAGCCACACTATATAGCATTCTGTTTACTGCCACTCTGTGTCTGCTGGGAATAGTGGTACACCGCTCGCTCAGCCACACTATATAGCATTCTGTTCACTGTTCTGTGTCTGCTTGGAATAGTGGTACACCGCTCGTTCAGCCACACTATATAGCATTCTGTGTACTGTTCTGTGTCTGCTGGGAACAGTAGTACACCGCTCGTTCAGCCACACTATATAGCATTCTGTGTACTGTTCTGTGTCTGCTGGGAACAGTAGTACACCGCTCGCTCAGCCACACTATATAGCATTCTGTTCACTGTTCTGTGTCTGCTGGGAATAGTGGTACACCGCTCGCTCAGCCACACTATATAGCATTCTGTTCACTGTTCTGTGTCTGCTGGGAATAGTGGTACACCGCTCGCTCAGCCACACTATATAGCATTCTGTTTACTGTTCTGTGTCTGCTGGGAATAGTGGTACACCGCTCGCTCATCCACACTATATAGCATTCTGTTCACTGTTCTGTGTCTGCTGGGAATAGTGGTACACCGCTCGCTCAGCCACACTATATAGCATTCTGTTCACTGTTCTGTGTCTGCTGGGAATAGTGGTACACCGCTCGCTCAGCCACACTATATAGCATTCTGTTTACTGCCACTCTGTGTACCTCGCTCAGCCACACTATATAGCATTGCGTACTCTGCCAGTCAGTGTGTATATTGCTGGGATCAGTAATACTCCACTCACCGTCAACCACTATATGAGCTCAACATGAGTTCCCCAGAGACCTCCGCTGTGAGCAGCACTCCCAACAACAGCAACAGCCAACGCCCCACGCAAGCTATAACATCCACCCCAGCAGCCAGTGGTCAGCAGCAGCCCTCCCCGGAGGAGAACGTTGTGTCCATCAGTCCGTCGCCAGAGCGATTAATGAGGGCTGCCATTGAGGAGATGATG
The DNA here is from genome assembly GCF_040937935.1 of Hyperolius riggenbachi. Lineage (NCBI taxonomy): Eukaryota > Metazoa > Chordata > Amphibia > Anura > Hyperoliidae > Hyperolius > Hyperolius riggenbachi. The sequence goes on from NC_090649.1 coordinate 35,348,184, forward strand.
GGGCCTGATGTGGAGGAGGAGGTCTGGCTCAGGCCAGCATCCCAAGTTAATGTTGAGGACGATGAGGGGTCTGTGTCTGGGGATGTTGGGGTGGCAGAGGTGGTGGGTGGGTCAGACTCAGGAGAAGAGTTGTATGATGAGGATGATGATCGGGACCATCTGTATGTGCCTCAGAGTCCGACCCCGGAAAACATGTTGTATCGTGTGTTTAGGTACTAAAATCTGCGTTCCCTCCCAGTAGTGTTGGGCGAACAGTGTTTGCCACTGTTCGGGTTCTGCAGAACATCACCCTGTTCGGGGTGACTATATAGCAGACTATATAGCATTGTGTTTAATGCCACTCTGTGTACACGGCTCAGCCACACTATATAGCATTGTGTTTACTTCCACTCTGTGTCTGCTGGGAACAGTAGTACACCGCTCACCCGCCACTGTATAGCATTGTGCTCTGTGTCACTGCTGACAATAGTGGTACACCGCTCACCCACCACTGTATAGCATTTCTGTACTGCCACTGTACTGCTGCCAGTCAGCGTGTACTTTAAGGATAAGTGAAATGAGGAAGAAATCCGGTGAAAGAGGGAGGGGCAAGGGAAGAGGTGTTTCCCCTGACGGTTCACGTACAGGCCACAGGGGAGCACCCAAGAAAACCCACTCAATACTGCCCATGTTGTCCAGGACAACAACCCTCACAGATCCAAAAGAACAGGACCAGATAATTACTTGGATGACCTCTCAAGCGTCCAGCAGTGGGTTAAGCAGCACCAGCACATCACGCACGAGGTCCGAGTCCTCAGCCAGTTAAAGTCTGGGCTTTCTTTGAAGACTGCACTGAGGATGTTACCATGGCGATTTGCAAGGTGTGCAAGACCCGCCTGAGCAGGGGGAAAAGTATTAACAACCTCTCCACCACCAGCATGAGCCGCCACATTCTATCCAAACATCCCACTCTGTGGGCAAACGCGGCAGGACAGGGTACCACCAGCAACACTGCCTCCCTTGGGTTCACCAGACTCACCACCAGACCCGCCTCAGCAGCAGCAGTAGCCCAGCCATTGCGTGGTTCACAACATTCACAAACATCAGACGATGCTGACACTGTCACTTTCCGGACTAGTGCTCTTGAGGTCTCCCAGTGTTCATCAAACACAACAACCAACAGCCCTTCGGTGTGCAGCGCTACGGTTGAGTTGTCTGTTTCTGAGATGTTTGAGCACAAGAGGAAATTGCCAGCAAATGACCCCCGGGCCGTGGCAGTAACAGCCAGCCAGCATAGCCAAGCTTCTGGCCTGCGAAATGCTGCCATATCGAGTGGTGGAGACAAACAGCTTCAAGGGCATGATGTCAGTGGCCATCCCACGTTACGTGGTTCCCAGCCGCTACCACTTTGCGCGCTCTGCAGTGCCTGAGTTGCATGAGCACGTGGTCAGCTAAATAACCCGAAGCTTGAAGAATGCCGTTGCCTGCAAGGTTCACCTCACCACTGACACCTGGACGAGTGCGTTCGGCCAGGGTCGATACATCTCCCTTACCGCGCACTGGGTGAACCTTGTGGAGCCTGGCAGCGATTCCTCACCTGCTACGGCGCGGGTGTTGCCCACGCCGCAAACAGCTGGATAACAACAGCAGCACCTACCTCTCTGACTCCTTCTCCTCCAACGCATCTCAAAGCTGTACCTCATCCGGAAATGCTAACCCAGCACCAGCAGCAGTAGGATCGTGGAAGCAGTGCAGCACAGCTGTTGGCATGCGTCAGCAAGCGTTGCTGAAGCTGATCTGCCTTGGGGATAAGCAGCACACAGGGGAGGAAATTTGGAGGGGAATAAAGGAACAGACGGATTTGTGGCTGGCACCGCTGGACCTGAAACCGGGCATGAAGCTAGACACCTGGCACGAACTGGCAATGTACGCAATAGAGGTGCTGGCTTGCCCGGCAGCCAGCGTTATGTCGGAACGCTGTTTCAGTGCTGCCGGAGGCATCATCACAGATCGGCGTATCCGCCTCTCCACAGAAAATGCAGACCGTCTGACTCAAATTAAAATGAATCAATCCTGGATTGGAAACGACTACGCAACACTCCTGGACCCCAACCAAGTAACATGACCGATGAACATCTGGGATGGTTTAGCGTTTCCGGTCCCTGTTTATTGAACCTCTCATCTGTATTACATTTATGACTGCATGGCGGCAAAAAGCATTGCTGCTATATCCGCACGCTTTTTGTCCTCATGCAAGGCCTGGGTTGTTGTGTCTCACAAAGCGTGGCCTTCTCCTCCTGCGCCTCCTCCTGTTCCATCACGTGTGCTGCTGCTGCTGCTGCTGCTGGGTTAGCGTTGCCGCGTGGTCCCTGTTTATTGAACCTCTTATCTTTATTACATTTATGACTACATGGCGGTACAAAGCATGCTATCCGCACGCTTTTTGTCCTCATGCAAGGCCTGGGTTGTTGTGTCTCACAAAGCGTGGCCTTCTCCTCCTGCGCCTCCTCCTGTTCCATCACGTGTGCTGCTGCTGGGTTAGCGTTGCCGCGTGGTCCCTGTTTATTGAACCACTTATCTTTATTACATTTATGACTGCATGGTGGTACAAAGCATGCTATCCGCACGCTTCTTGTCCTCATGCAAGGCCTGGGTTGTTGTGTCTCAAAGCGTGGCCTTCTCCTCCTGCGCCACCCTCCTCCTGTTCCATCACGTGTGCTGCTGCTGGGTTAGCATTACCGGTCCCTTTTCCTGGAACCTCTTATATGTATTACATTTATGACTGCATGCCGACAAAAAGCATGTTACCTGTGCAAAGAAAACAGACATTTCCCGCATTTAAAAGACAGTTTTCCCTTTGAAACTTTAAAATCGATTTTCTCAAAAACTATAAGCTCTTTTTGCTAAATTTTTTTTTCCTCTTGTACCCACTCCCAAGGTGCACATACCCTGTAAATTTGGGGTATGTAGCATATAAGGAGGCTTTACAAAGCACAAAAGTTCGGGTCCCCATTGACTTCCATTATGTTCGGAGTTCGGGTCGAACACCCGAACATCGCGGCCATGTTCGGCCTGTTCGGCCCGAACCCGAACATCTAGATGTTCGCCCAACACTAGCTGGTTGTACACACTAACACCAGCCTCTGTTGCCCCATGGTGTGCCTCCAAGACCCCCCTGCGCGCCGCTATACTCCCCGCAGTGCTAGCGACAAGCAGCGTGTTGCCAGCACAATGTTTACCTCTGCCTTTCTGTTAGTGCCGTTCCTCCGCCTCCTCCGTATCGGCGCTACCCGCCCGCGTCCCTTCCCTCCCGCTGATTGGAGGGAAGGGATGAGGGCGGGTAGCGCCGATATGGAGGAGGCGGGGGAGCGGCGCTAACCGACAGGCAGAGGTAAACATTGTGCTGGCGACACGCTGCGTGTCGCTTGCACTGCGGGGGCTTTAGCGTCACGCAGGGGGGACATGGAGGCACACCATGGGGCAACAGAGGCTGGTGTTAGTGTGCACAACCAGCCTCTGTGCCCCACTAGCATAATTAAATCCCACCTCGGATTCTCTTTAAATTGATGTATCTAATTACTACTGCTTGGAGTGAATACACGGTGTGGATAGGAACATTGTACAGTGTCTGTGTTGCCTAACCCAGGTCAGTTTTGAGTGTGAAGGTTTTCCTTTTCTATTTATGATTGAAGAATTGTTTTAAAACCATAGTGGCTGAAAACTGAGAAATAATGATTTGTTTTCCTTTTTTTCTAATTATTCCCTTTAAGATGCATATAAAGAAAAAAAAATTCTTATCAAAATGTACCAACCAAAGAAAGCCTAATTCATGGAAAATGAATCAAGATATAGATCATTTCAATGTGATAAGTAACAATAAAATTATGGGCTAATGCATGGGAGGAGCATGATGTGAAAATCGCTCTGGTTGTTAATGGTAAAAAACCTGTGGTTGGGAAGTAGTTTAACCACTTAAGGACCACAGTCTTTTCGCCCCTTAAGGACCAGAGCCTTTTTTTCCATTCAGACCACTGCAGCTTTCACGGTTTATTGCTCAGTCATACAACCTACTATCTAAATGAATTTTACCTCCTTTTCTTGTCACTAATACAGCTTTCTTTTGGTGTTATTTGATTGCTGCTGCAAGTTTTGGTTTTTATTATATTCATCAAAAAAACATGAATTTTGTCAAAAAAAATGTTTTTTTTTTACTTTCTGTGATAAAATTTGTCAAATAAAGTAAAATTTCTGTATACATTTTGGTCCAAATTTATTGTGCTACATGTCTTTGATTTAAAAAAAAAAAACATTCAGTGTATATTTATTGGTTTGGGTAAAAGTTATAGCGTTTACAAACTATGGTGCCAAAATTTTCCCATTTTGAAGCATCTCTGACTTTTCTGAGCACCTGTCATGTTTCATGAGGGGCTAGAATTCCAGGATAGTATAAATACCCCTCAAATGACCCCATTTTGGAAAGAAGACATCCCAAAGTATTCACTGAGAGGCATGGTGAGTTCATAGAAGATTTTATTTTTTGTCACAAGTTAGCAGAAAATGACACTTTGAGACAAAAAAAACCCTAAAAGTTTCCATTTCTGCTAACTTGCAACAACAAAAAAATGAAATCTGCCACGGACTCACTATGCTCCTCTCTGAATACCTTGAAGTGTCTACTTTCCAAAATGGGGTCATTAGTGGGGTGTGTTTGCTGTCCTGGCATTTTGGGGTGATAAATTGTAAGCACCCCTGTAAAGCCTAAAGGTGCTATTTGGACTTTGGGCCCCTTAGAGAAGTTAGGCTGAAAAAAGTGCCACACATGTGGTATTGCCATACTCAGGAGAAGTAGTATAATGTGTTTTGGGGTGTATTTTTACACATACCCATGCTGGGTGGGAGAAATATCTCTGTAAATGACAATGTTTGATTTTCTTTACACACAATTGTCCATTTACAGAGAGATTTCTCCCACCCAGCATGGGTATGTGTAAAAATACACCCCAAAACACATTATACTACTTCTCCTGAGTACAGCGATACCACATGTGTGGCACTTTTTTGCACCCTAACTGCGCTAAGGGGCCCAAAGTCCAATGAGTACCTTTAGGATTTCACAGGTCATTTTGAGACATTTGGTTTCAAGACTACTCCTCACGGTTTAGGGCCCTAAAATGCCAGGACAGTATAGGAACCCCACAAATGACCCCATTTTAGAAAGAAGACACCCCAAGGTATACAGTTAGGAGTATGGTGAGTTCATAGACGGTACTTTTTTTGTCACAAGTTAGCGGAAATTGACACTTTGTAAAAAAAAAACACTATAAATCAATTTCCGCTAATTTGTGACAAAAATAAAATCTACTATGAACTTGTCATACACCTAACGGAATACCTTGGGATGTCTTCTTTCTAAAATGGGGTCACTTGTGGGGTTCCTATACTGCTCTGGCATTTCAGGGGCCCTAAACCATGAGGAGTAGTCTTGAACCCAAATGTCTCAAAATGATTTGTGCAATCTTAAAGGTACTCATTGGACTTTGGGCCCCTTATTGCAGTTAGGCTGCAAAAAAGTGCCACACATGTGGTACTGCCGTACTCAGAAGAAGTAGTATGTGTTTTGTGGTGTATTTTTACATATACCCATGCTGGGTGGGAGAAATATCTCTGTAAATGACAATTTTGTGATTTTTTTTTTACACACAATTCTCCATTTACAGAGAGATTTCTCCCACCCAGCATGGATATGTGTAAAAATACACCCCAAAACACATTATACTACTTCTCCTGAGTACGGTGATACCACATGTGTGACACTTTTTTGCAGCCTAGGTGCGCTAAGGGGCCCAAAGTCCTATTCACAGGTAATTTTGAGACATTTGGTTTCTAGACTACTCCTCACGGTTTAGGGCCCCTAAAATGCCAAGGCAGAATAGGAACCCTACAAGTGACCCCATTTTAGAAAGAAGACACCCCAAGGTATTCCATTAGGAGTATGGTAAGTTCATAGAAGAATTTATTTTTTGTCACAAGTTAGTGAAAAATGACACTTTGTGAAAAAAACAATAAAAATCAGTTTCCGCTAACTTTTGACAAAAAAAATAAAATCTTCTATGAACTCGTCATACACCTAACGGAATACCTTGGGGTGTCTTTTTTCTAAAATGGGGTCACTTGTGGGGTTCCTATACTGCCCTGGCATTTTAGGGGCCCAAAACCGTGAGTAGTCTGGAAACCAAATGTCTCAAAATGACTGTTCAGGGGTATAAGCATTTGCAAAAATTTTTGACAGGTGGTCTATGAGGGGCGAATTTTGAGGAACCGATAAGCAGGGTGGCCTCTTAGATGACAGGTTGTATTGGCACTGAAGTGCAGGAAGCGCAGGATGTTCTCAAATCGTGACCTGGACATGGCAGCAGAGAACATGGGCATGTGATTGATGGGTGTCTCAGGGGGTGATCAGAGGGGAAAATAGATGCAATCAATGCACTGGGGAGGTGATCGGAAGGGGGTCTGAGGGGGGATCTGAGGGTTTGGCCGAGTGATCAGGAGCCCATATATAAATAACACACCTGATTCAATGCAAATAACACATGTTACCCTAAATGTAGAGGACTAAATTTAAAACTTAACCTTTATTAATGTTTCTAAAATGGAATCTATTTTGCTAATATTTGCAAAAGATGTGACACATGGGTGGGAGGTATTGTCACGGTCAGAAAAAAACACCCTCCACTTCCCCACTAGTAATTTATAAACCCTACACAAAACTCGACATGTTTCATTTCCTCTATGGGAAATTTCGTCAGGAGTGAAAAGTGCTCAGTGCTAGAGTGCCATAGTGCTAAAATATAATTACAGTATAAATCACATAACTAATACAACATCAGCAAAGTAACAGAGTATCGGCCGCAATCCTACAGCCCGCTAAGGAAGTAACCGCTCCAGCCTCCCTTTTATAGTATACTGGATAACCTCCAGGAATCATGGGTAGGGCGGGTACTGGAAACGCCCCTCAGAGGGGTGTGTGAATAATATTGATTGGTCCCTATGAGCCCACATGGGGCAAATTAGGGCCTGATCTGATGGGTAGGTGTGCTAGGGGGTGACAGGTGGTGACAGGAGGTGATTGATGGGTGTCTTAAGGTGTGATTAGAGGGGGGAATAGATGCTAGCAATGCACTGGCGAGGTGATCAGGGCTGGGGTCTGAGGGTGTTCTGAGGGTGTGGGCGGGTGATTGGGTGCCCAAGGGGCAGATTAGGGTCTGATCTGATGGGTAGCAGTGACAGGTGGTGACAGGGGGTGATTGATGGGTGATTAGTGTGTGATTAGATGGCATAACAGATGTAAACAATGCACTTTGGAGGTGATCTAAGGGTGTGTTTGCGGGCGATCTGATGGTGTGGGTGGGTGACCAGATGCCCGTAAGAGGCAGTTTAGGGTCTGATCTGATGGGTGGCAGTGACAGGTGGTGACGGGGTGATTGGTGGGTGATTGACAGGTGATTGACAGGTGATTGACAGGTGATTACAGGGGAGAATAGATTATACAGTACACGGGGTGAGGTCTGGGGGGATCTGAGGGCATTCTGAGGGTGTGGGCGGGTGATTGGGTGCCTTAGGGGCAGATAGGGGTCTGATCTGATGGGTAGCAGTGACAGGTGGTGACAGGGGGTGATTGATGGGTGATTGATGGGTGATCAGTGGGTGATTAGATGGCAGAACAGATGTAAACAATGCACTTTGGAGGTGATCTGAGGGTGGGTCTGCAGGCGATCTGATGGTGTGGGTGGGTGATCAGATGCCCTTAAGAGGCAGGTTAGGGTATGATCTGATGGGAGGCAGTGACAGGTGGTGACGGGGTGATTGACGGGTGATTGACGGGTGATTGACAGGTGATTAACAGGTGATTACGGGGAGGATAGATGTATACAATACACAGGGGGGTCTGGGGAGGATCTAAGAGTGTGTGGGGGGGGGGTGATCAGGAGCCCCCAGGGGGCAGTTTTGGAGCTAATCATAAAAATAGTGTTGACAGATAGTGACAGGGAGTGATTGATGGGTGATTGGGTGCAAACAGGGGTCTGAGGGGTGGGCAGGGGGGGTCTGAAGGGTGCTTTGGGCGATCAGAGGGAGTTTGGGCAGATCAGTGTGCTTGGGTGCTTACCTGCGTGGCTGCAGCCTGCCCTGGTGGTCCCTCGATCACTGGGACCACCAGGGCAGGAGGCAGCCTGTATAATATGCTTTGTATACATTACAAAGCGTATTATACACTTTGTATGCGGTGATCGAGCAGCTAGCAACCCGCCGGCGCTTCCGAACGGCCGGCGGGTTACTGTGCAAGGGGGCGGAGCCTGTCGCTGGCGGCTGATCGCGTCACAGATGACGCGATCGCCGCATAACCACGCCCACCCACCGCCGATGGGCATATTGTGGTCGTTTGGGCCCAGCCCTTGCCGCCGCCCATCGGCTGTGGGCGGTCGGCAAGTGGTTAAGAGGATCTGTAACCAAGGATTGAACTTCATCCTAATCAGTAGCTTATACCCATTTTCCCATGAGAAACCTTTACCTTTTCTCCAATAGATCATCAGGGATGTCTGTATGGCTGATATTGTGGTAAAAGCCTTCCCACAGTGTGATTTTAGGCCCTAGGTCTTGACATCACATTGTGGGAGCCTTGTTGCATTGTGGGAACTGTGGGGGCTGTCTTCAACTGTCAAGAAACCAGTACCTCCCTCTTTGCATATGTATAGTTTTAAAAATGCAACCTGTTCGCCTATTGCATTGTTGGGGGGCATGATTATAGAAAATGGCAGTTGGTGCTGTCTGTTTTTTTTTTTTCCATGTTTGCCAGTAGTAAAGATAAATACATGCGTGCTGATTGTGGATCATGTGAAATTGGTTTTCTGCACTGATTGTTATTCACATTACAATCCGGATTACTTCAGGAAGAGCCTTATTTTTAGATGACTACTGTACTTGTGACCTATATGAAAAATATATATGGTTTGGTCACTGGTAACCTGATGAACATTTTCATATTTCTTTTATGGGGTTGACCTAAACCACAGCACCATCATTGCAATTCTCAGTAACGGAATGTCCTGCACTATTCATGTCTGATATAAATGTGATCCATATTCTTTAAGGGTTGCAGAATGTGTTATTATTATTTGTGTGTGATGCATATTCCCGGGGATGTGGACCGGTCATATATTTGAGACTAATATTTCCCCCAAATGTAAGGGGTCAACGAACCTCTAGAGCAGGGGTTGCCCCTGAGTTCCACCCTTTAAAACTTGATCCTACATAAGGAAGAGACTGAAATCTTTTCAAAGGTCTTTATTTACCAACATCTAAAGATTGCAAGCTAGCAAGAGAACCCCAGGCTAGCTTCCATTTTTGACTGAATTCTGAACAAAGGAACTTTCCATTTTGTTTGGACTTCTCCAAGCCTTCGTCAGGTGAGACTCACCTGATGAAGACTTGGAGAGGCGAAACGCATTGTGACGTCAGTAGCAGAGGTTCGTTCACCAGAGTGCCAGCCTGCCTTCCCTCTTCCAACTGGGACTGACCACTTCTGGCCATAGTGACAGAGACAGGACCCACCTTGTGATTCACAAAGGGTTTTTACCCTTGAGATGTGATTTTAACTTCCAATGTCTAGTAAGTGCAATGGTTTATTACGGGTGTGAATAAAACTTTTTTTATATGTGCTTCACGAGCCAGCACTTTTCTTCTCCTCTCTACTGTTTTAAGTTTAAGCTGCCTGTCACCCGGGCCAAAACAGCTGCAGAGGATCGTGATAAGCACAAAGCCCTTGTTCATTTACCAGCACAATGAAGCACAAGATTGCACATCACTTTATGTGACTTCCAATGTAAGTCTGCACACAGCAGAGTGAACAGATCCAGAGTTGGAGGGGTTAAAGTTCTGCTGTGCTGCACTGCCAATTAAAGTGTTTGAGAGAAGTGGGTAGCAAGAAATGCCCCAAGTACACATAGGTGCCACCAGTATTAGATATTTAGATGTAGCCCATAGTATCAGATAGTCAGAAAGCCCACCCTAGTAGTAGGTAGTCAGGGCATTCACCCCAAAATTAGGTAGCCAGAGGGCCTACATGCAAAACAGTGAGTAGAGTCTGTGGGGAGGTAACATACCTGACCACACACAAGCAACCCAATCTAGATTCATCCTCCTCAGCCTCGGAGTCTTAATACTACTGGTACAGCAGGTCACATGAGGAGTGATGCCACTGTAGCCATTGAGATGGGTTGCTGAGAATAAAGTGAGATGGGATGCTGAGAATAAAGTGAGATGTGTTGCTGGATTGCAGATGGGTAAGTTACCTCTCCAAAGAATCCGCTGGTGACTAGTTACTTGTGTGACTCCGCAGTACATGAGACCTCCAGTGAGGCCCTTGGTCCCCGAATGGTACAATAAGGTCTGATGCAGCTGCATCAGCTGCCTTGTAGGTAATCTGGCCTAAAGCAGTTTTCTCATGGCCCCCATGCAGACACATGGGCCACTGTTACACCACCATTATTCATGACTTCAAAGTGAACCCGAGGTAAAAATAAACCGATGAGATAAACAACTGTATTTATCCTCCTACTCCTAAAAATGACTTTCTTAAAGTGTACCACAGATGAAGCAACCTGTTATAATTAACACTATGCACAAATAGGGACATGAGAACAGACACTTACCCTGCTGTCTTTTTCATGCTGATCTGCCATGTGAGCTTGTAATCCCTTCTGTAAAACCACCAACTGAGCTCTCAGTCGGCTGCTTCATTAGGGAGTTCAATAACAGTGAGAGCAGTCTGCTCAAGCCCGCCCCCCTCTCTACCTGTGTTTTCCCTATCTGTGAGAGCAGCCTGCTCAAGCCCACCCCCCTTTCTGTCTGTGTTCTCCATATCTGTGCACAGAACGGTATCACAGAGAGCAGTGCCTGTGATAAGAGAAACAGTTCAGGAAACATAGATTTATTTATCTATGCAGCTTACTAATGTCAGGGCTTGAGTTACTCACTTATCTCTCCCAATCTGAGCTAGGAACATACAGGTCCAATTACCCTTTCTCTGAAACAAAAGGCAATCACGGCTTCTGCAGTATTAGCAACCTTTGATCTGTGTACAATTATCATTATTTAAGTATTTGCATTCCACAGAGAGACACTGCTCTAAGGGCAAAAGTGATTACAGCTTCACACCACAGCACAATACTGATGATGACTGTACACAAATCAAATGCAGCAGCAGCTGTGCTTGTGTTTTGTTTCATCTGTATTAGTGCCATACAGTTACAGAGCAGACAAGAGACACGACATGTTTCGGGCGTAGCCCTTCCTCAGGTATGGAAGGGCTACGCCCGAAACATGTCGTGTCTCTTGTCTGCTCTGTAACTGTATGGCACTAATATAGATTACTTGAAGAAGCTACTTGTGTGCTGTCTCCTTATTGTGGTTAAAGTACAAGTGAGTGCAGGAGTGGTGTACCTGCGGGAGTTCAGCGCCGGCTTCCAGGCCTGGAGAAGAAGAGGCCTGTGACCAGGGCCGGATTTAGGACAAGGCAACCTAGGCCATGGCCTAGGGCACCACAGGAGCAAGGGCACCAAAGCAGCAGGCTAAACTGGTGCAAGCTTGCAAATGCTGCAATGCAGGGAGATCAGGCGAGCGCCTGACCGCAGTACTCTGCTGCTAGCCGCCTGTGCAGCAGCCATCTTGCTCTCTGTGCACGTTTGCATTGTGGCCGGCGGCTAAAGACTTAGGCAGCATTAGAGATGGAAAGGAAGGAGAAGCGTCTGCACTGGAGATGAGTGGAGAAATGAGTGACACAGATTGGCTGCTGTGGTGTGAAGGCGAGCTGGCTACCTATACTGAAGGGGGGGTGGGAGAAGGAGGGATTAAGGGAGTCATCTGGCAACCGATACTGGAGGAAAAGGGGGGAGGGGTCATCTGGCTACCTATACTAGAGGGAAGGGGGGAGGGGTCATCTGGCTGCCTGTACTAGAGGGAGGGGGGGGAAGGGTCATCTGGCTACCTATACTGGAGGAAAGGGGTCATCTCGCTATCTATACCTAAAGGGGGCGGCTGGTGACAGTGGCCTTGGGCGGTAAAGAGTACAAATCCGGCCCTGCCTGTGACAGGTGTGTGAAGTGTGAGTTCTACAGCCTAATGACGGTGGCCATCTTGGTTGATTTTAGACACAATATAAAAATGAAAAAAAAAAAATAAATAAAATAATGAAATGAAATGAGCATGGGAGAGCAGCAAAATTTACAGTAATAGCATGTATTTTGCATGCATTTTTTATATACAGTACAGGCCAAAAGTTTGGACACAGCTTCTCATTAAAAGAGTTTTCTTTATTTTCATGACTATGAACATTGTAGATTCACACTGAAGGCATCCAAACTATGGATTAACACATGTGGAAGTATAGTACATAACCAAAAAGTGTGAAACAACTGAAAATATGTCATATTCTAGGTTCTTCAAAGTAGCCACCTTTTGCTTTGATTACTGCTTTGCACACTCTTGGCATTCTCTTGATGAATTTCAAGAGGTAGTCACCTGAAATGGTTTTCACTTCACAGGTGTGCCCTGTCAGGTTTAATAAGTGGGATTTCTTGCCTTATAAATGGGGTTGGGACCATCAGTTGCGTTGTGGAGAAGTCAGGTGGATACACAGCTGATAGTCCTACTGAATAGACTGTTAGAATTTGTATTATGCCAAGAAAAAAGCAGTTAAGTAAAGAAAAACTAGTGGCCATCATTACTTTAAGATGAAGTCAGTCAGTCCGAAAAATTGTGAAAACCTTGAAAGTGTCCCCAAGTGCAGTCTCAAAAACCATCAAACGCTACAAAGAAACTGGCTCACATGCGGACCGCCCCAGGAAAGGAAGACCAAGAGTCACCTCTGCTGCGGAGGATAAGTTCATCCGAGTCACCAGCCTCAGAAATCGCAGGTTAACAGTAGCTCAGATTAGAGACCAGGTCAATGTCACACAGAGTTCTAGCAGCAGACACATCTCTAGAACAACTGTTAAGAGGAGATTGTGTGAATCAGGCACTCATGGTAGAATATTTGCTAGGAAACCACTGCTAAGGACAGACAACAAGCAGAAGAGACTTGTTTGGGCTAAAGAAAACAAGGAATGGACATTAGACCAGTGGAAATCTGTGCTTTGGTCTGATGAGTCCAAATTTGAGATTTTTGGTTCCAACTACTGTGTCTTTGTGCGGCGCAGAGAAGGTGAACGGATGGTCTCTACATGTCTGGTTCCCACTGTGAAGCATGGAGGAGGAGGTGTGATGGTGTGGAGGTGCTTTGCTGGTGACACTGTTGGGGATTTATTCAAAATTGTAGGCATACTGAACCAGCATGGCTACCACAGCATCTTGCAGTGGCATGCTATTCCATCCGATTTGCGTTTAGTTGGACCATTATTTATTTTTCAACAGGACAATGACCCCAAACACACCTCCAGGCTGTGTAAGGGCTATTTGACCAGGAAGGAGAGTGATTAGGTGCTGCGCCAGATGACCTGGCCTCCACAGTCACCAGACCTGAACCCAATCGAGATGGTTTGGGGTGAGCTGGACCGCAGAGCGAAGGCAAAAGGGCCAACAAGTGCTAAGCATCTCTGGGAACTCCTTCAAGACTGTTGGAAGATCATTTCAGGTAGTGGTGCTCAAATACCCCTTTTCAAAATTCGAGTTAGGTCGAATTCGAATAGTAAATTATTCGAGATCAGTCGAATATTCGAGTCGAATAATTTTTACTATTCGATTCGACCTCGGAATTCGAGCTCACTATTCGAGTCGGTATTCGAGCTCATTATTCGAGCTGACTATTCGAAATGGCCTTAAATAGCTTCCAACACTTGTTTTGAGGGTGAATGATGCAAGAAACCTCTTTTTTTCCAAGTAACAACAGCAAGTGATTATGTGGGGATGTTCCTTTAAAAAAAAAAAGTTGAAAAGAGAAGTTGTGTCCAGAAATTTGTTCAGTACTGTATATACTTCTTCTTCTTCTTCTTTATCTTCTATATCTTCTTCTTCTTCTTCTTCTTCTTCTTCTTCTATATCTTCTTCTTCTATATCTTCTTCTTCTATATCTTCTTCTATATCTTCTTGTTCTTTTATATTGTCTTCTTCTTCTTCTTCTTCTTCATCTTCTTCATCATCATCTTCTTCTTCTTCATCTTCTTTTTCTTCATCTTCTTCATCTTCTTCTTCATCTTCTTCTTCATCTTCTTCATCTTCTTCTTCATCTTCTTCATCTTCTTCATCTTCTTCTTCTTCTTCTTCTTCATCTTCTTCATCTTCATCTTCTTCATCTTCTTCTTCTTCTTCATCTTCTTCTTCTTCTTCTTCTTCATCTTCTTCATCTTCTTCTTCATCTTCTTCTTCTTCTTCATCATCTTCTTCTTCTTCATCTTCTTCATCTTCTTCATCTTCATCTTCTTCATCTTCTTCATCTTCTTCTTCTTCATCATCTTCATCTTCTTCTTCATCTTCATCTTCTTCATCATCTTCATCTTCTTCTTCTTCATCTTCTTCATCTTCTTCATCTTCATCTTCTTCATCTTCTTCTTCATCTTCTTCTTCTTCTTCTTCATCTTCTTCATCTTCTTCTTCATCTTCTTCTTCTTCTTCTTCATCATCTTCTTCTTCTTCATCTTCTTCATCTTCATCTTCTTCATCTTCTTCCTCTTCTTTTTCTTCATCATCTTCTTCTTCATCTTCTTCTTCTTCATCATCTTCATCTTCTTCTTCATCTTCATCTTCTTCATCATCTTCATCTTCTTCTTCTTCATCTTCTTCATCTTCTTCATCTTCATCTTCTTCTTCTTCTTCATCTTCTTCTTCTTCTTCTTCATCTTCTTCATCTTCTTCTTCTTCTTCTTCTTCTTCTTCTTCATCTTCTTCATCTTCTTCTTCTTCTTCTTCTTCTTCTTCTTCTTCTTCTTCTTCTTCTTCTTCTTCTTCTTCTTCTTCTTCTTCTTCTTCTTCTTCTTCTTCTTCATCATCTTCTTCTTCTTCATCTTCTTCATCTTCTTCTATATCGTCTTCTTCTTCACTTATTTCTCTTTTCAAATTTTTTTTTTTAAAGAAATGCAGCTATTTTTGAGCGTAACAAATAGCTGGTGGCGCACGCATGTTGGAAGCGCCATTGTATGTGCTCCCTGGCAGTGGAAACACACAGACAGCAGGAGGTAAATTCAGCAGTAGAGTTGGGCCGAACCTCCGATTTTAGGTTCGCGAACCGGGTTCGCGAACTTTCGCGGAAGGTTCGGTTCGCGTTAAAGTTCGCGAACCGCAATAGACTTCAATGGGGAAGCGAACTTTGAAAAAAAAAAAAAATTATGCTGGCCACAAAAGTGATGGAAAAGATGTTTCAAGGGGTCTAACACCTGGAGGGGGGCATGGCGGAGTGGGATACACGCCAAAAGTCACCGGGAAAAATCTGGATTTGACGCAAAGCAGCGTTTTAAGGGCAGAAATCACATTGAATGCTAAATGACAGGCCTAAAGTGCTTTAAAACATCTTGCATGTGTATACATCAATCAGGGAGTGTAATTAAGGTACTGCTTCACACTGACACACCAAACTCCACTGAACAGAACAGGTATGCAGTGGCGGGTTCACTGAACAGAACAGGTATGCAGTGGCGGGTCCACTGAACAGGTATACAGTGGCGGGTCCACTGAACAGAACAGGTATGCAGTGGCGGGTTCACTAAACAGGTATACAGTGGCGGGTCCACTGAACAGAACAGGTATGCAGTGGTGGGTTCACAGAACAGGTATGCAGTGGCAGGATCAATGAACAGGTATGCAGTGGCAGGATCACTGAACAGGTATGCAGTGGCAGGATCAATGAACAGGTATGCAGTGGCAGGATCAATGAACAGGTATGCAGTGGCAGGATCAATGAACAGGTATGCAGTGGCAGGATCAATGAACAGGTATGCAGTGGCAGGATCAATGAACAGGTATGCAGTGGCAGGATCAATGAACAGGTATGCAGTGGCAGGATCACTGAACAGGTATGCAGTGGCAGGATCAATGAACAGGTATGCAGTGGCAGGATCAATGAACAGGTATGCAGTGGCAGGATCAATGAACAGGTATGCAGTGGCAGGATCAATGAACAGGTATGCAGCCAGGGACAAGCTAAGGCTAACTAATCTTTCCCTATGAGAGACTGCAGTAGCTCGCCCTACTCTAACTAATGCAGGCACACGAGTGGCCACGGCCGCCGCTGCCTGCCTATATAAGGGGGGGTGGGGCTCCAGGGGCTAGTGTAGCCTAATTGGCTACACTGGGCCTGCTGACTGTGATGTAGAGGGTCAAAGTTGACCCTCAGTGCATTATGGGGCGAACCGCAATGGGGCGAACTTTTCCGCAATAAAGTTCGCGTGCGGTACCCGCACGCGAACCACCTAGGTTCGCGCGAACCAGGTTCGCCGGCGAACCGTTCGGCCCAACTCTATTCAGCAGCAGGAGGAGGAGGATGAGTGTGTGGCAGCAGGCAGTCAATGAGGCAGGCAGCGTGACATAATAGCCCTGGTACCTAGCGGTGATACCAGGGCTGTAAATAAACACAGCAGGCAGGAGGTCCCAGACAGCGGTCGTGCAGCCCACATTGTGTCCAATACACAACTGGGACAACACAGTTTTCAACCCGGGCACCTCAGAAAAATTAAACCTTTTTTTTTTTTTTATGGTTTTGTAGTTTTGTTTTTACAACAAATTACACAGACAGATATAGCTATTTTTTGACGTAATAGCTGGTGGCAGAGTGGCAGCAGAAGGTAAATCTGTGTACCCTGGCGTTGGGAAACACAGACAGACAGACAGCAGCAGCAGCAGCAGGAGGAATGGAGGAGTAATGTGAGCAGCTATTGTTTGACGTAATAGCTGGTGGCAGAGTGGCAGCAGAAGGTAAATCTGTGTACCCTGGCGTTGGGAAACACAGACAGACAGCAGCATCAGCAGGAGGAATGGAGGAGTAGTGTGAGTGTGGCAGCAGGCAGGCAGCGTGACATAATAGCCCTGGTACCTAGCGGTGATACCAGGGCTGTAAATAAACACAGCAGGCAGGAGGTCCCAGACAGCGGTCGTGCAGCCCACATTGTGTCCAATACACAACTGGGACAACACAGCTTTCAACCCGGGCACCTCAGAAAAATTAAACCTTTTTTTTTTTTTTTTATGGTTTTGTAGTTTTGTTTTTACAACAAATTACACAGACAGATATAGCTATTTTTTGACGTAATAGCTGGTGGCAGAGTGGCAGCAGAAGGTAAATCTGTGTACCCTGGCGTTGGGAAACACAGACAGACAGACAGCAGCAGCAGCAGCAGGAGGAATGGAGGAGTAATGTGAGCAGCTATTGTTTGACGTAATAGCTGGTGGCAGAGTGGCAGCAGAAGGTAAATCTGTGTACCCTGGCGTTGGGAAACACAGACAGACAGCAGCATCAGCAGGAGGAATGGAGGAGTAGTGTGAGTGTGGCAGCAGGCAGGCAGCGTGACATAATAGCCCTGGTACCTAGCGGTGATACCAGGGCTGTAAATAAACACAGCAGGCAGGAGGTCCCAGACAGCGGTCGTGTAGCCCACATTGTGTCCAATACACAACTGGGACAACACAGTTTTCAACCCGGGCACCTCAGAAAAATTAAACCTTTTTTTTTTTTTTATGGTTTTGTAGTTTTGGTTTTACAACCAATTACACAGATATAGCTATTTTTTGACGTAATAGCTGGTGGCAGAGTGGCAGCAGAAGGTAAATCTGTGTACCCTGGCGTTGGGAAACACAGACAGACAGCAGCATCAGCAGGAGGAATGGAGGAGTAGTGTGAGTGTGGCAGCAGGCAGGCAGCATGACATAATAGCCCTGGTACCTAGCGGTGATACCAGGCCGTAAATGAACACAACAGGAGGTCCCAGACAGCGGTCGTGCAGCCCACATCGTGTCCAATACACAACTGGGACAACACAGTTTTCAACCCGGGCACCTCAGAAAAATTAAACCTTTTTTTTTTTTTATGGTTTTTTGGTTTTGTTTGTAAAACAAATTACACAGATATATAGCTATTGTTTGACGTAATAGCTGGTGGCAGAGTGGCAGCAGAAGGTAAATCTGTGTACCCTGGCAGTGGGAAACACAGACAGACAGCAGAAGGGCAGTACACAGCAGCCCACTGTAGGTGTAAAATGTGTGGCTGCAGGCGACGTAATAGTCAAAGTGAACCAGGCTGGCTTAGTGAGCAGGAGCCAGGAGGTGGTAAAGGGTGGTAAGGCACATTAACGATGGTTCTTAGCCAGTTCATGTCCCCCTCTCGCCGACAACAGGGGCCAGGAACTCGCCTTCCACCCACGCCTGGTTCATCTTGAGAAACGTCAGTCTGTCCACAGACTTGTGAGACAGACGTGAGCGTTTCTCGGTGACCACACCACCAGCTGCACTGAAGCAGCGCTCGGACAGCACGCTGGAAGGGGGGCAGGACAGCACTTCCAGGGCGTACTGCGCCAGCTCGCTCCAGATCTCCAGGCGCTTGACCCAATACTCCATGGGATCAACAGGGGCATCGCTGTCAAGCCCGCTGTAGGACCCCATGTAGTCAGCCACCATGCGGGTCAGGCGCTGGCTGTGACCGGTGGAGGATGCTGCTGCATGCACCTCCTCTCTAGTCACTGCTGCCGGAGCCTCTACAGTCCTGTAGAGCTCGTGGCTGAGAGACAGCAGGTCTGTGGGGCGCTTGCTGCTGGATGCAGGCACCTGCTGCTGCCTCTGTGCTGGCTGCTGGACAGTGGGGGTGGAAGGCTGGGGGAAGGCTTCCTCCAAGCGCTCAACAAGGGCCTGCTGCAAGCTCCTTATTTGTTGCGCTGGGTCTCCTCCTGCAGGCGGCAGGAACTGGCTCAACTTCCCCTTGAGGCGTGGGTCCAACATCATGCTGATCCAGATGTCCTCCCTCTGCTTCATCTGGATCACCCTGGGGTCTCTGCGCAGGCACGTCAGCATGTGCGCTGCCATTGGGAAGAGGCGGGCCACGTCTGCTGGCACATCGACGGCAGTGCTGCTGTCCTCATCCTCCTCCTCTGCCTCGTCAGCCTCATCCTCTCTCCACCCCCGCACCAACTCAGCTGCACTGTGCTGATCCCCCTCATCAGCAGCAAGGTCAGGGACCTCCACCAAGTCCTCCTCCTCCTCCCCCTCAGAGGTGGACTGTGCAGCTGCTTGCCGCTCCTGCTGGTCCAAGGCTGCCGCTCCCTGTTCCAGCAAAGCATCGAGGGCCCTGTTCAGCAGACAAACCAGGGGCACCCACTCGCAGACCATAGCATGGTCCCTGCTCACCATGTTAGTGGCCTGCAGAAAGGGAGCCAGCACTAAGCACACCTGCTGCATGTGCCTCCAGTCATCATCGGGGACGATGGACGGGATGTTGCTGGTCTTGTCCCTTCTCTGAGCGGCGGAAACAGTGGCCAGGGCAAGGTACTGTTTGACAGCGCGCTTCTGTTCAACCAGACGCTCCAACATCGCCAGGGTGGAGTTCCAGCGAGTCGGAACGTCAAGGATCAGCCGATGGCGTGGCAGATCCAGCTCCTTTTGCACGTCTTCCAGGCTCGCACAGGCTGCAGCCGAGCGCCGGAAGTGACGCACAACGTTCCTTGCCGTTTCCAGCAGTTCGCCCATCCCCTGGTAGGTGCGCAAGAACTTCTGCACCACCAGGTTCAGCACGTGGGCAAGACAGGGGATGTGGGTCAGGTTTCCCCTGTCTATTGCGGCAACCAGATTGGCCCCATTGTCGGCCACCACCTCTCCGACTCTGAGGCCTCTGGGGGTCAGCCAAATCCTCTCCTGCTCCTGGAGTTTGGCCAACACATGGGTTGCCGTCAGCTTGGTCTTCCCAAGGCTGACCAAGTGCAGCAGCGCTTGGCAGTGGCGGGCCTTCACGCTGCTGCTGAGGCGGGGGGTTTGGCCAGGTGTGCCGGAGGATGGCAGAGGATCGGAGGAACCTGCTGCAGTTCCCCTGACCCTGCGGGGTGGCACCACCCACTGTGTTGCTGCTGCTGCTGTGCCCGCTGCTGCTCTCCCATCCTCACCCCCTTCCACCAAGCTGACCCAGTGGACAGTGAAGGACAGGTAGCGGCCTGTCCCGAAGCGGCTGCTCCAGGAGTCCATGGTGACGTGGACCCTTTCACCAACCGCGTGCTCCAGCCCTCGCTCCACATTGGCCATCACAAAGCGGTGCAGTGCAGGAATGGCCTTGCGGGAGAAAAAGTGTCTGCTGGGGAGCTGCCAGTCTGGGGCTGCGCAAGCAAGCAGCGCACGAATGTCGCTCCCCTCCTGCACGAGCGTGTACGGCAGGAGTTGGGAGCACATGGCCCGTGCCAGCAAGCCGTTCAGCTGCCGCACGCGACGGCTGCTGGGAGGCAGAGCCCTAACCACCCCCTGGAAGGACTCACTCAAAAGGCTCTGGCGTGGCCTTTTGCTGGCACGGGAATCAGCAGACACAGCGGAGGAGGCCACTGAGGACTGGCTGCCAGAACAGGCCTCAGTGTCGGCGGCAGGAGTTGCAGAGGGGGGAGGAGCAGTGCGTTTCCGCACTCCTGCTGGTGCTGCTGGAGGAGCAGGAGGGCGGGTGGCTGCTGTTGCTGCTGCTGCTGAAGGCTGTGCAGTGATGGGTGTGGTGCCACTGCCAGCACCAGATGCCTTCAGCCTCTGGAACTCCTGATGCTGGTGGAAATGTTTCGCAGCAAGGTGGTTGATGAGCGAGCTGGTGCAGAACTTTAAGGGGTCTGCACCTCTGCTCAACTTCCGCTGACAGTGGTTGCAAGTGGCGTACTTGCTGTACACTGTGGGCATGGTGAAAAAGCGCCAGATTGGTGACAGAAACATCCCCCTACGGCATGGAAGCGCTGCTGCCTGTCTCCCTGTGGTGGTTGGGGGGGGGGCTTGGGGGGCTTGGGTGCGGCTGGTGGTGGTACTGGCAGATGCTGCTGCTGCTGCTGCTGAGCCTGAGACACCAGCAGGCTGTGGGACCTGCCTACTGCTGCTGCCAATGCTTGCAATGATGCGCCTCCTTGCAAGGCCCACAAGAGCATCCTCCTCCTCCTCCTCAGAGCTGCTGAGGACGACATCCCCTGGAGGTGGTGGCACCCAGTCTCTGTCTGTCACCGGGTCATCATCATCCTCCCCCTCCTGAAACATGTCCTGCTGGGATGAGGACCCCCCAAACTCCTCTCCTGATGCATGGATGGGCTGCTTGACTGTCGCCACAGTCTTGCTGTCCAATCCCTTATCCCCCAAAGTGCCCATCAGCATCTCCTCCTCAAAATCGCCAACAACAGCAGACAATTGACTCATGATGCCTGGGGTCAAAAGACTGCTGAATGACAGGTCGCCAACTGACGGTGAACTGGCCTCCTCCCCAGGCCCTGCTGGGCGGCTGCTGCGAACAGGGGTGGTGGTGAGGGTGGAGGCCTCGGATGCAGAGCTGATGGCGGGCTGCTCATCCTCCGTCATCAGTTGCACCACAGTGTCTGCATGCTTTTCCTCAATGGGACGTTTCCGACCCGGCTGGAGGAAAATCGGAGCAGGTGCTACACGCTGCTGCTGCTGTGTCTCTGCAGCGTGAGTTGCAGATGCTCCTGCTGGGCGGCGCCCAAGGCGTCCACGGCCAGTGGCTATGGGAGGAATGTTAGCCACTGACGCTGCTGCTGCTGCTGCGGAACTGTGCATGGTGGCGCGCCCGCGCCCGCGGCTTGCCACAATGCTGCTCCCTCTCCTCCTGATTCCCTTGCTGCCCTTCCCCTTGCCCAAACCGCGCTGGCTGCCACTTCCAGACATCTTCGATGTTTTGGGCGTATAGACAAAAGTTTTTTAAAAGGGCGGGTGAAAAGTGGGGTACTTTAATGGAGTGGGTTGGTGGGTGAGGTGACTGAGTGAGTGTCCCTAGTACAGTAAGTAAGTAGTAACAGTCAGGAAGTACAACTAGCAGTTACAATAATCAGTAGTATTCACAAGTAAATTTAGTGTGTGTACACTACAGACAGTGAGTGCACGCACGCGCAAACACGCGCAGGAGCTAGCCTATGAACAGTGACTGAGTGAGTGTCCCTAGTACAGTAAGTAAGTAAGTAGTAACAGTCAGTAAGTACAACTAACTAATTACAATAAGCAATCAGTTATCAGAAGGAAATAGAGTGTGTGTAGTGTGTGTACACAGACAGTGAGTGCACACACGCAGGAGCTAGTAGCCTATGAACAGTGACTGAGTGTCCTAGACTCCTAGTACAGTAAGAGTAAGTAGTAACAGTAAGTACAACTAACTAATTACAATAAGCAATCAGTTATCAGAAGGAAATAGAGTGTGTGTAGTGTGTGTACACAGACAGTGAGTGCACACACGCAGGAGCTAGTAGCCTATGAACAGTGACTGAGTGTCCTAGACTCCTAGTACAGTAAGAGTAAGTAGTAACAGTAAGTACAACTAACTAATTACAATAATCAATCAGTTATCAGAAGGAAATAGAGTGTGTGTAGTGTGTGTACACAGACAGTGAGTGCACACACGCAGGAGCTAGTAGCCTATGAACAGTGACTGAGTGTCCTAGACTCCTAGTACAGTAAGAGTAAGTAGTAACAGTAAGTACAACTAACTAATTACAATAAGCAATCAGTTATCAGAAGGAAATAGAGTGTGTGTAGTGTGTGTACACAGACAGTGAGTGCACACACGCAGGAGCTAGTAGCCTATGAACAGTGACTGAGTGTCCTAGACTCCTAGTACAGTAAGTAGTAACAGTAAGTACAACTAACTAATTACAATAATCAATCAGTTATCAGAAGGAAATAGAGTGTGTGTAGTGTGTACACAGACAGTGAGTGCACACACGCAGGAGCTAGTAGCCTATGAACAGTGACTGAGTGTCCTAGACTCCTAGTACAGTAAGAGTAAGTAGTAACAGTAAGTACAACTAACTAATTACAATAAGCAATCAGTTATCAGAAGGAAATAGAGTGTGTGTAGTGTGTGTACACAGACAGTGAGTGCACACACGCAGGAGCTAGTAGCCTATGAACAGTGACTGAGTGTCCTAGACTCCTAGTACAGTAAGAGTAAGTAGTAACAGTAAGTACAACTAACTAATTACAATAAGCAATCAGTTATCAGAAGGAAATAGAGTGTGTGTAGTGTGTACACAGACAGTGAGTGCACACACGCAGGAGCTAGTAGCCTATGAACAGTGACTGAGTGTCCTAGACTCCTAGTACAGTAAGTAGTAACAGTGAGTACAACTAACTAATTACAATATTCAATTACAATAATCAATCAGTTATCAGAAGGAAATAGAGTGTGTGTAGTGTGTACACAGACAGTGAGTGCACACACGCAGGAGCTAGTAGCCTATGAACAGTGACTGAGTGTCCTAGACTCCTAGTACAGTAAGTAGTAACAGTGAGTACAACTAACTAATTACAATATTCAATTACAATAATCAATCAGTTATCAGAACTTGGAAATAGAGTGTGTGTAGTGTGTACACAAACAGTGGGCTTGATTCACAAAGCGGTGCTAACTGTTAGCACGCCTGTGAAAACCCCCTTAGCACGTCTAAAGAAGCTTTTCGCGCATAAAACTTTACACGCGCAAAACTTTATGCGCGTAAAACTTTATGCGCGTACTGCACAGTGCACAGGGCGCACCGTGCGAAGTGCCCATTAAAGCCTATGGGACTTAGCGCGCGTAAAACTTTGTGCGCGTAAAACTTTACGCGCGCAAAGTTAGCGCACGATCTGATTGAGAAATCCGGTGCTAACCTACTTAGCACCCTGGTTAGCGCGTCTAAAGACTTTAGACGTGCTAAGTAGGTTAGCACCGCTTTGTGAATCAAGCCCAGTGAGTGCACACACGCAGGAGCAGCTAGTAGCCTATGAACAGTGACAGTGAGTGTCCTAGTACAGTTACAGTATATAACTACAATACTAATACAATCAGTAGTAAAGGACAGCAGAAATACTGGTATAGAATAGAGAGAAATAAACAGAGGACAGGAGGACAGCTGCCCACACAGGCAGGCCCTGAGGCCTAAAGCTGTAAGCCTGCAGCAGCTGGCCTGTCTCTATGTAACACAAAAGCTACTAACTAAAATACAATGTCTAACTAACTAACAACAATATAGGTGTGTATAGGAGGTGTATGTGAGCAAAAACGCTAGGTAAATGACCACAATAAAGCTCTTGCTAAGCCAAAGCACAAAGGAGCAACTCTCTCTCTATGCAAGTCTCAGGCAAGGACGGAGAAACGTAACATGGCGGCCGCTATTTATAGGGTAGGGGCTGGCCAGGGTCCCCCTCTGTGATTGGCTGCCGTCAGAGGGCCTGGGAGCCCTCTGATTGGCTCTAAGGACATCAATCTGGGCTATGACGCTATTCGAGCTCGGTACCGAGCTCGAATAGCGCCGTTTGCTCGAATAGCTCGAATAGTGAATGGGCTATTCGAGTGTACGCGAATAGCCCATTCGAATAGCTACAGCTATTCGGAGCTCGAATACCGAGCTCGAATAGCTGGAAAAGAGCTCGAATATTCGAGCTACTCGAATATTCGAGCTCTGCTGAGCACCACTGATTTCAGGTGACTACCTCTTAAAGCTCATCAAGAGAATGCCAAGAGTGTGCGAAGCAGTAATCAAAGCAAAAGGTGGCTACTTTGAAGAACCTAGAATATGACATATTTTCAGTTGTTTCACACTTTTTGGTTATGTACTAGACAAGACAAGACACATAACATTTACATTGTGCTTTTCTCCTGGCAGACTCAAGGCACCAGAGCTGCAGCCACTAGGGCACACTCTATACGCAGTAGCAGTGTTAGAGAGTCTTGCCAAAGGTCTCCTACTGAATAGGTGCTGGCTTGCTGAACAGGCAAAGCTGAGATTCGAACGCTGGTCTCCTGTGTCAGAGGCAGAGCCCTTAACCATTACACCATCCAGCCACTCCACATGTGTTAATTCATAGTTTGGATGCATTCAGTGTGAATCTGCAATGTTAATAGTCAGGAAAATAAAGAAAAAAACTCTTTTTGAATGAGGTGTGTCCAAAGTTTTGGTCTGTACTGTATACATATCAAATAGAATGATAACATCGTCCTTTATTTTTGTACCTGAGAGAAATATGGAGCCCACAGATCAGAAGTATTGTCCATTTTAAGCTGCTCCCCAACAGGAGACGAGACATCAAATCTTCCGACCTTTACTGGTAACAGTCGTATTATTGAAGTAAAAAAAACCTTAAGTATATCAAAATACGCAGGAACGCTTTTGTCACCATCAAAGTAGATTGTGTCTCCAGAAGTTGTGGTGAAATGAACTTTTTGAAGGAATAAGTTAAGCTGGTGATAAAAGACATGGTTTATGACAGGGTCTGTTAGCATGTATTTAAAAAGGAAAACCATGGAGTTTCTTTGTAGTGGGAATTGACTAAAGATAACCTTTTTGATTTACAGAATTGTGAAATGGCTTGTCCTTCAGAAGACATTGTCTGCACAACAGAAAGACTCACTTAGATTCCTAACTTACAAATAGTGTTGGGCGATCAGTGTTCACCACTGTTCGGGTTCTGCAGAACATCACCCTGTTCGGGTGATGTTCGAGTTCGGCCGAACATCTGATGGTGTTCGGCCAAACTGTTCGGCCATATGGCCGAACTAAGAGCGCATGGCCGAACGTTCCCCGAACGTTCGGCTAGCGCTGTGATTGGCCGAACGGGTCACGTGTAGTGTTGGGCGAACATCTAGATGTTCGGGTTCGGGCCGAACATGGTCGCGATGTTCGGGTGTTCGAGCCGAACTCCGAACATAATGGAAGTCAATGGGGACCCGAACTTTTGTGCTTTGTAAAGCCTCCTTACATGCTACATACCCCAAATTTACAGGGTATGTGCACCTTGGGAGTGGGTACAAGAGGAAAAAATTTTTTAGCAAAAAGAGCTTATAGTTTTTGAGAAAATCGATTTTAAAGTTTCAAAGGGAAAACTGTCTTTTAAATGCGGGAAATGTCTGTTTTCTTTGCACAGGTAACATGCTTTTTGTCGGCATGCAGTCATAAATGTAATACAGATAAGAGGTTCCAGGAAAAGGGACGGGTAACACTAACCCAGCAGCAGCACATGTGATGGAACAGGAGGAGGGCGGCGCAGGAGGAGAAGGCCACGCTTTGAGACACAACAACCCAGGCCTTGCATGAGGACAAGAAGCGAGCGGATAGCAATTTGCATTTTGTCGCCATGCAGTCATAAATGTAGTACAGATGAGAGGTTCAATAAACAATAAACAGTAATTGGTGTTGTCCAGAATGCGCACAATGCGTGGGTCGCGTTCAATGCAGTCCTAGGCCGAAGAGGTCATAGCCTAGGGTCACAAAAACCTGTTTATTTGGGCAATTTCAATGGTGGCGAGTTTGACGTACATAAATCGCAGCAATGGCCGTTAGCAACGTCTGAATCTCACGAAATGTCTCATGCAGGTAGAAGACATATTGTTAGACTTGGGCTCCAAAGATGGGTTCCCTACATCTCTGCAAACCAGAGTTACAGGGCTCCAAATTTGGTAAAATCCCCCATAGGCTTTTATTGGGCCTCCTATTTACAGTTCCAAAATCTCACATCTTTTCAAAGGGCAATTGCTCAGCAGTGGCAAATTTTCTAGCATTGTAGGGACCCTTAGGGGGAACATGACTGGTGAGTTTCGGGCCCCTAGGCCAAAGAGGTCATAGCCTAGGGTCACAAAAACCTGTTTATTTGGGCAATTTCAATGGTAGTTATGCTGACGTACATAAATCTCAGCCATGGCCGTTAGCAACGTCTGAATTTCACAAAATGTCTCATGCAGGTAGAAGACATATTGTTAGACTTGGATTCCAAAGATGGGGTCCCTACATCTCTGCAAACCAGAGTTACAGGGGTGCAAAATTGGTAAAATCCCCCATAGGCTTTCATTGCCTCCCTATTTCACTTTCCAAAATCTCACATCTTTTCAAAGGGCAATTGCTCAGCAGTGGCAAATTTTCTAGCATTGTAGGGACCCTTAAGGGGAACATGACTGGTGAGTTTCGGGCCCCTAGGCCAAAGAGGTCATAGGCTAGGGTCACAAAAACCTGTTTATTTGGGCAATTTTAATGGTAGTTATGCTGACGTACATAAATCTCAGCCATGGCCGTTAGCAACGTCTGAATTTCACAAAATGTCTCATGCAGGTAGAAGACATATTGTTAGACTTGGATTCCAAAGATGGGGTCCCTACATCTCTGCAAACCAGAGTTACAGGGGTGCAAAATTGGTAAAATCCCCCATAGGCTTTCATTGCCTCCCTATTTCACTTTCCAAAATCTCACATCTTTTCAAAGGGCAATTGCTCAGCAGTGGCAAATTTTCTAGCATTGTAGGGACCCTTAAGGGGAACATGACTGGTGAGTTTCGGGCCCCTAGGCCAAAGAGGTCATAGGCTAGGGTCACAAAAACCTGTTTATTTGGGCAATTTTAATGGTAGTTATGCTGACGTACACAAATCTCAGCCATGGCCGTTAGCAACGTCTGAATTTCACGAAATGTCTCATGCAGGTAGAAGACATATTGTTAGACTTGGATTCCAAAGATGGGGTCCCTACATCTCTGCAAACCAGAGTTACAGGGGTGCAAAATTGGTAAAATCCCCCATAGGCTTTCATTGCCTCCCTATTTCACTTTCCAAAATCTCACATCTTTTCAAAGGGCAATTGCTCAGCAGTGGCAAAGTTTCTAGCATTGTAGGGACCCTTAGGGGGAACATGACTGGTGAGTTTCGGGCCCCTAGGCCAAAGAGGTCATAGCCTAGGGTCACAAAAACCTGTTTATTTGGGCAATTTCAATGGTAGTTATGCTGACGTACATAAATCTCAGCCATGGCCGTTAGCAACGTCTGAATTTCACGAAATGTCTCATGCAGGTAGAAGACATATTGTTAGACTTGGATTCCAAAGATGGGGTCCCTACATCTCTGCAAACCAGAGTTACAGGGGTGCAAAATTGGTAAAATCCCCCATAGGCTTTCATTGCCTCCCTATTTCACTTTCCAAAATCTCACATCTTTTCAAAGGGCAATTGCTCAGCAGTGGCAAATTTTCTAGCATTGTAGGGACCCTTAGGGGGAACATGACTGGTGAGTTTCGGGCCCCTAGGCCAAAGAGGTTATAGCCTAGGGTCACAAAAACCTGTTTATTTGGGCAATTTCAATGGTAGTTATGCTGACGTACATAAATCTCAGCCATGGCCGTTAGCAACGTCTGAATTTCACGAAATGTCTCATGCAGGTAGAAGACATATTGTTAGACTTGGATTCCAAAGATGGGGTCCCTACATCTCTGCAAACCAGAGTTACAGGGGTGCAAAATTGGTAAAATCCCCCATAGGCTTTCATTGCCTCCCTATTTCACTTTCCAAAATCTCACATCTTTTCAAAGGGCAATTGCTCAGCAGTGGCACATTTTCTAGCATTGTATGGACCCTTAGGGGGAACATGACTGGTGAGTTTCGGGCCCCTAGGCCAAGAGGTCATAGCCTAGGGTCACAAAAACCTGTTTATTTGGGCAATTTCAATGGTAGTTATGCTGACGTACATAAATCTCAGCCATGGCCGTTAGCAACGTCTGAATTTCATGAAATGTCTCATGCAGGTAGAAGACATATTGTTAGACTTGGATTCCAAAGATGGGGTCCCTACATCTCTGCAAACCAGAGTTACAGGGGTGCAAAATTGGTAAAATCCCCCATAGGCTTTTATTGCCTCCCTATTTCACTTTCCAAAATCTCACATCTTTTCAAAGGGCAATTGCTCAGCAGTGGCAAATTTTCTAGCATTGTAGGGACCCTTAGGGGGAACATGACTGGTGAGTTTCGAGCCCCTAGGCCAAAGAGGTCATAGCCTAGGGTCACAAAAACCTGTTTATTTGGGCAATTTCAATGGTAGTTATGCTGACGTACATAAATCTCAGCCATGGCCGTTAGCAACGTCTGAATTTCACGAAATGTCTCATGCAGGTAGAAGACATATTGTTAGACTTGGATTCCAAAGATGGGGTCCCTACATCTCTGCAAACCAGAGTTACAGGGGTGCAAAATTGGTAAAATCCCCCATAGGCTTTCATTGCCTCCCTATTTCACTTTCCAAAATCTCACATCTTTTCAAAGGGCAATTGCTCAGCAGTGGCAAATTTTCTAGCATTGTAGGGACCCTTAGGGGGAACATGACTGGTGAGTTTTGCTACTGCTGAGCCATTGCCCTTTGAAATGGTGTGAGATTTTGGAACGGTAAATAGTAGGCCCAATGAAAGCCTATGGGGGATTTTACCAATTTTGGAGCCCTGTAACTCTGGTTTGCAGAGATGTAGAGACCCCATCTTTGGAATCCAAGTCTAACAATATGTCTTCTACCTGCATGAGACATTTCGTGAGATTCAGACGTTGCTAACGGCCATTGCTGCGATTTATGTACGTCAGACTCGCCACCATTGAAATAGCCCAAATAAACAGGTTTTTGTGACCCTAGGCTATGACCTCTTCGGCCTAGGGGCCCAAAACTCACCAGTCATGTTCCCCCTAAGGGTCCCTACAATGCTAGAAAATTTGCCACTGCTGAGCAATTGCTCTTTGAAAAGATGTGAGATTTTGGAAAGTGAAATAGGGAGGCAATGAAAGCCTATGGGGGATTTTACCAATTTTGGACCCCTGTAACTCTGGTTTGCAGATATGTAGGCACCCCATCTTTGGAATCCAAGTCTAACAATATGTCTTCTACCTGCATGAGACATTTCGTGAAATTCAGACGTTGCTAACGGCCATGGCTGAGATTTATGTACGTCAGCATAACTACCATTGAAATTGCCCAAATAAACAGGTTTTTGTGACCCTAGGCTATGACCTCTTTGGCCTAGGGGCCCGAAACTCACCAGTCATGTTCCCCCTAAGGGTCCCTACAATGCTAGAAAATTTGCCACTGCTGAGCAATTGCCCTTTGAAAAGATGTGAGATTTTGGAACTGTAAATAGGAGGCCCAATGAAAGCCTATGGGGGATTTTACCAAATTTGGAGCCCTGTAACTCTGGTTTGCAGAGATGTAGGGAACCCATCTTTGGAGCCCAAGTCTAACAATATGTCTTCTACCTGCATGAGACATTTCGTGAGATTCAGACGTTGCTAACGGCCATTGCTGCGATTTATGTACGTCAGACTCGCCACCATTGAAATTGCCCAAATAAACAGGTTTTTGTGACCCTAGGCTATGACCTCTTCGGCCTAGGACTGCATTGAACGCGACCCACGCATTGTGCGCATTCTGGACAACACCAATTACTGTTTATTGTTTATTGAACCTCTCATCTGTATTACATTTATGACTGCATGGCGACAAAATGCAAATTGCTATCCGCACGCTTCTTGTCCTCATGCAAGGCCTGGGTTGTTGTGTCTCAAAGCGTGGCCTTCTCCTCCTGCGCCGCCCTCCTCCTGTTCCATCACGTGTGCTGCTGCTGGGTTAGCGTTACCGGTCCCTTTTCCTGGAACCTCTTATCTGTATTACATTTATGACTGCATGCCGACAAAAAGCATGTTACCTGTGCAAAGAAAACAGACATTTCCCGCATTTAAAAGACAGTTTTCCCTTTGAAACTTTAAAATCGATTTTCTCAAAAACTATAAGCTCTTTTTGCTAATTTTTTTTCCTCTTGTACCCACTCCCAAGGTGCACATACCCTGTAAATTTGGGGTGTGTAGCATGTAAGGAGGCTTTAAAAAACACGAAAGTTCGGGTCCCCATTGACTTCCATTATGTTCGGAGTTCGGCTCGAACACCCGAACATCGCGGCCATGTTCGGCCTGTTCGGCCCGAACCAGAACATCTAGATGTTCGCCCAACACTACTTACAAAGCACCCAAAGTGTGCAAAACAAAGAGTTCCATATTTAGGATCAATAAATAATTCACAATCAAATTTTATCAACTTGTATCAGTAGCAGTCCCCTTGTCTCTTTGGTTGTCAACTTGTCATATTGTCTATATTGAGCAATTGTCATTTCAAGTTAAAAGACAACCGAGGTGACATGTGACATAATGAGAAAGACATGTGTAAGGCACACAAATAACTATGCTGTATTCATGTTTTTCTTTCTCTGCCTAAAATAGTTAAACATCAGGGGCTTGGTTCACTAAAGCGTGCTAACAGTTAGCACGCTGGTGAATAGCCCATTATCACGCCTAAACTCAGTTTAGGCGTGATAAAATAAACTCAAGCGCAAAGCAGCGCGGTGCGCGCACAGCGCCCATTAAACGCTATGTGACGTTGTGCGCGCACCGGACTTTGCACGCGCTGGACTTTGCACTCGACTTTATTCCTCAAAACGGTGCTAACCTACTTA
Organism: Hyperolius riggenbachi; assembly: GCF_040937935.1. Classification (NCBI taxonomy): domain Eukaryota; kingdom Metazoa; phylum Chordata; class Amphibia; order Anura; family Hyperoliidae; genus Hyperolius; species Hyperolius riggenbachi. The sequence goes on from NC_090649.1 coordinate 35,379,626, forward strand.
GTGCAATGGTTATCACACCCAAAAGTCTTTAGGCGTGCTAAGTTGGTTAGCACCACTTTGTGGATCAAAACCTAAGGTATGCAAGTGACCGTTACTGTCTGGGTCGAGACCGGTTCGGACTGGGTAAGACTATAGCATAATCCTCACTGATAAGAAATGACAGCAATAAAACACTTTCCTGTCAGTAATTGGCTTCTGAGAGCAGGAAAAATAGTCAATAATTCATAGATTTGAACTCTGGCATACTGCAATGAAGGTGTAATGGATTGTGGAGACACCGCCGCGCGGTCTGACAGTGAGGCAGCTGTTTCCGCGTTCAGACCAGCGGTTTCTCCTCATCAGCATGCGTCTGGTTTGTCTGAACCTAGTAGTGCACACAGATGGAGAGCTACGCGCGCGCGCGCTGCAAGACAGGCTCTTTAAGCCAATAAGAGAGGGGTCATCTGATCGGGACGATCAGCTGATCCCGGCGTGGCAGGGGATTGGCTGAAGGGAACTGGGCGGTGCTGAGGAGCGCTTTGCTATATATACTCCTTGCCTGTCAGTTGCTAGTTGTCTGGCGTTGCGAATGCTTATGTGTTAGCACTCAGACCTTAGTCAGATCCTTCAGTGTGGTTGAACCAGGAGGACCTGGGAATCCACACTTAGCCAGATTACTGTGTTACTATTGTGTTATACTTCAGACTAGTTCCAGGGTGTTGAGACCACAGACCTCACACCCAAGACTAGGGATACTGTGTTACTATTGTGTTATACTTCAGACTAGTTCCAGGGTGTTGAGACCATGGACCTCACACCCAAGACTAGGGATACTGTGTTATTATTGTGTTATACTTCAGACTAGTTCCAGGGTGTTGAGACCACGGACCTCACACCCAAGACTAGGGATACTGTGTTATTCTACAGACTAGTTCCAGGGTGTTGAGACCACGGACCTCACACCCAAGACTAGGCCTTGTTTGATGTCTGTTATGACCTATTGCTTTTGCTTTCCTGACTCTCCTTCTGCTTTCTGATTCGGTGCCTACGCATATCTGATTACCTGTTGCCAACCTTGCCTGTCCCTGGTTACCGAATCAGCCTTCTGTCTCTGTACCTTATCTGCTCGTGTGTTGCCGACCCGATCTGGCCGACCCTTCTGGCTGTCACCCGACCCCTGGGTGTTCAGTCCATCTGCAGGGACCCCCTGTCTCTCAGAGGGACCTCTCTGCAAACCAGTCAGAGGCTCATCCTCTAGGAGTCCTTTGACTGCAGTAGAGTCTGACTTTTCTGGTTAGAGTCATCTGCTCATCAGGTGATTCTACTTATTACTGTTGCACCAATAATCAGATTCTCTTTGTGTGCTGACACCGATCGTTACAGAAGGTATCAATGAGCAGAGACAATGAAACAGTAAAAACTTAAAAACTAGATTTAAATATAAATTAAAACTGTGGGATATCTAAACAAGTCCTTTTTAGGAGAAGGATGATAGATACTATTGTTTTTCTCATCAGTTTATTTTCACCTCGGAAGTCCTTTAAAGCGGAATATAACCCAGCATTTAAACTTTGCTCTAAAACATTATTTACAACATATTATATGCAAAAAGCATTTTTTTTTTTTACTAGACCAGCATTGGAAGGGTTACACACAGAGCTTTAAAGTTCCGTGGAGAGAACTGCTCCCTGTAGCCGAAGTTTAGATAGATACATTTTTTTTTTGAAAGTATAATTTTTATTCATATTTTGTATAAACAATGCAACTGTGCCAGCCAACCATGGCAGCACTTCAACAACAATAACATTAACATGGACCTGACCATTATCCATTTCAGAGCAGATTCATATAGTACATTATCGCTCAAGACTGAGATGTGGGAGAAAGAAAGAACAAAAGAAAGGGGTGGCATGACCCAGGTGCATCTCCCTACAAACACCCAGGAAAACTTCTCCTTTTCTTTACCTTGTAGCAGTATTTAATCTTCAAACTTTAGTTTGTAATGCAGAATCCAACAAGACCGTATTTTCTTGAACTTTTTAGGGCATTTTCTCTTAAGGTTTGATAATTGCCAACTCTTTATGTACATATGAGGACCAATCCTTTTTGCTGGGAGCTAGGGCTTGCTTCCATCTGAGTGTAATCATCTTTCTGGCGTATGCAACAAGGGACCTATATGCCTGCAATTTGTGTGTAGAAAGCGAGTTTTCGGGTAAACATCCCAATAGAAGATGTTCAGGGTTCATATCGAAAGCGGTTCCAAATACTCGCTGAAGTTCTGCGTGTATCTGTGACCAGTAGGAGCATATACGTGGGCAGAGCCATACCATATGAAAAAAATCTGCGGCTGGTTGCTGGCATCTGCCACATCTATCTGATGCAGCGGGATCAATTTTGCATAATTTGGTTGGTGAGAGATAGCTCCTATGTAAGAATTTAAGGGCAATAAGACGGTCCCTTGCAGCTACGCCCGTCGTGACAAAGTATCCCAAAATATTGTTCCACGTTTCTAAAGTTAAACTAGGAATATCTGTTTGCCATGACCGAAATAACTTGTCTATTTTAGCCTGTCCCTTGGAGGGAAATGTTTTGTATATTACAGAGACAACATGTTCCAGATCCTTTTTTATGATTTCCCCCTCAGTGGTATGGGTCTGCACCAACAGTGTTCTACCCCCCTTGAGGAATTGTGCCTTTAAGGCATGCTGCAGCTGCAGATACCTAAAGTACATATTGTAGGGGATACTGTTATCCTGTCTGAGAGTGGTAAAGGATTTTATTTGGTGATTATCTGTTATATCTTTTAATTTATAAATCCCATAATCTGCCCAAGCTTTGGGATCTGGCACTGTTAAGAATTCATGTAATGATGGGTTCATCCACAATGGGGTATGAGGGGATATCTGTCCGGGCCGCTGAGAGATTTTATTTATTTTTTCCCATATCTTGACAGTTACTAACATATTTGGCGTGGCTCTAGGGATTTGTCTGCTCCCACTGAATGGTAGGCTGGAAAGAGCTAAGAAGGATCCCATTATTTCTACTTCCAAGGCAGTTGCTGGATTGGTTGGGGACTGCTCAAACCACCATCTGATGGTGACTGCAGCTGAAGCCCAATAATAATGTTCAAAGTCTGGTAACCCAATGCCTCCACTATTCTGGTCTCTTTGCAAAGTAGATAGTGCTATACGTGGATTCTTAGGGTACCATAACAATGACGTGACCGCTTTATTAATAGATTGGAAGTATTTGGCTGGGATATATACAGGGCTGTTTCTGAAGTAGTACAAAAACTTCGGGAGCATGTTCATCTTAATAGCATTAGCATGACCTAGCAGGGATAAAGGGAGCGTCTGCCACGTTTTGCATTTCTGCTTGAGTTTAGATAAGATCGGGTCGAGGTTAAGATTATAATAATCATTAGTGTTTCTGGTGACCTTAATACCCAGATAGGTAAATTCTGTGACCCACTGGAGGGGAGTGGGAGCCGGTTGTGGTAGTATCTGCCCATCTAACTGTAGTATAGTAGATTTATCCCAATTTACCTTAAACCCTGAGAACGTGCCGTATTCTTTGATGATCCCCAGAGCATTAACCAAAGAGGGGCCAGAATCTGAGAGATACAATAAGAGATCATCAGCATATAGCGAAAGTTTTTCTACCCTGGTACCATATGCAAGGCCCCCAACCAATGTGCTAGCTCGCAGGAGTATAGCAAGTGGCTCTACGACCATAGCAGAGTGGGCGAAAGCGGGCAGCCCTGACGGGTACCCCTGGAAAGGAAGAAAGGAACCGAGACTGTATGTCCTGTGCGTACTCTGGCCCTCGGCGTGGTGTAGAGGGTCCTAAGCCAGCCGACAAATTTTTCACCCAGCCCAAAATGAAGGAGTGTTCCCCATAGGAAATTCCAGTCCACCACGTCGAAGGCCTTTTCCGCATCAAGCGATACTATAATGCGGTCCCCGGGCTTATCATGCGTTATGGCCAGGTTAGTCATAAGCCTTCTCAAATTGATGTCCGTCCCCTTTCCAGGAATAAATCCTGATTGGTCAGGGTGTATGAGCTTAGTAATTATCATATTCAGTCGAACAGATAGTATTTTTGCCAGTATTTTATAATCTTGATTGAGCAATGAGATAGGTCTGTATGACTTACATACGGTAGGGTCTTTACCCTTTTTGGGGAGAACAGTGATTAGAGCCTCGCACATGGACCCAGGGAGACTATCATTCTCAAGGATATGTTTAAATGTCTTCTGCAGGTATGGGAACATATCTTTGCTGTATTTTTTATAAAATTCGGCTGGTAGCCCGTCAACCCCTGGTGCTTTAGAATTAGGTAGGCCTTTGATGACATCCCGTATCTCCTCTCTAGTGATGTCCGCCTCCAGGAAAACTCTGTCATCGGCAGACAACACCGGAAAGGAAATTTTCCCCAAGTATCCCTCCAGCTGGGCCACTGTATAATCTGCATCTGATGTGTACAGGGTTTGGTAATAGTGTAAAAATTCCTCATTGATGCCCTCTGGTGTTGTCAGTGAGTCACCAGTAGGGGTTTTAATGGTCCCGATATGATATATTTGTTTTTCTTCCCCTATTAGATAGGCCAGAAGCCTGCCCGTTTTGTCTCCCTGCTCATATATCCTAAGACGGCGTGTTGTTTCAACCCTCGAGGAAGCTATTAATTGTTTGTTAGATAAATGTGCCACAGCTACCTGCCAGTTGTCATATGTACTTTTAGATTTATGATTGAGAAAGTCTTTTTCTGCTGCCTCAGCAGCCTGTTCTGCATTAAATAAAATAACTCTATCCTGAAACCGGGCTTCCGATATAACTTTAATGTAGTTTCCTCTAGCAACTGCCTTATATGCATCCCATACCACCGAGGGGGCAGCGGAAAGGCTATTAAACCGCCAGTATTCCGTCAGAGGTTGTTGCATGCTAAGCGTTACGAAATCGTGGTCAATCCAACCTGGGGAGAGTTTCCAAAGGGGTCTGGGCGTGGTTGCGGATAATAGTAAGGTGGTTTCAAGCGGGGCATGGTTCCGATATGCCTCTGGGCAGTAGTTTAGTGTGGCCCATCTGCACAGCCATAGAGGGAGAAGCCAATAACAGGTCAATCCTTGACAATGCACAGTAAGATGTTGAATGACATGTGTATCCTGGTTGGTGAGGGTTGTGCATCCTCCACATATCTAGTAAATTGTAGGATTGCACCCAGTTGTATAGTAGTAAATTGTCCCTAGGGTTAGGCGTCATTCTATCCATAGAGGGGGAGAGAACCATATTAAAATCACCGCAGAGCAGTATTTTAGTCGTTGGGAATTTAGCTACTTTGCTCATGATTTCATTAAGCAAGGACAAGTTTGCCGGAGGTGGATTGTATAGTCCTACCAATACTATCTCTTCTGTATATATACGGGCATGGATTATTATATATCTGCCCAATTCATCGATGTGGAGATGAATCAATTGAAAGGGAACTGTTTTATGTATAAGGATCGCAACCCCTCTAGAAAAGGATGAGTATATAGCATTATAGTAATGCCTTACCCACGGCTTTTTTAGTGCAAGTGTTCTACTGCCCTGCAGATCTGGGGGCTGTGACTCTTAAGATAGTTAAATACTAGAGACCTTTTTACTTTGGAGTTTAAGCCCCTAACGTTCCACAGTAATAGTTTAACCATCTTGGAGGTATATTATAAATATTTCACACAGTGTAGTAGGTTTTATATATTTACCACCTGGTGTTTGCGTGGTGTAAAGCACTGAGTATGCACCCGAGTCAGGCCAGTCTCCAGCCAGAGCTGTATCAGAAAGAGTGGAAAAATGGTCAGTACAGAACAAAACAATTAAAACATTAACAATGATAGGCCTTAACCAACATTGGCCTATAGGTCCCATAACCCCCACCCTGCTACGCCCTAACAACCTGTCTGGAGTAGCTTTTAGATCCCTGAACTTGTCCCTTCCCTAACTATCCGTCAAGGAGTAGGGTCGACTGAAGAATAGCCCGCGTTACCTACCGCAGAGCTATGTTAGGGGGTGCCAAGACTAGTATGGAGAGGAGGAAAGAGGGAGGGGGCCCTGCCGCCTGGCCACTCCCAACCGCATCAAAGAATGTTAACAATTGCACTTAACTAGTAGATTACTTGAACCTGAATTTTAACTCACTGGCTGGTAACAACCGTGTAGGGATGATATGATTGCCGACACATCTTGTGTATCAGAGAGTTGATAGAGTATGATTATAGGCCAGAGCACAAGCTAGAGACTAAGCCCTATGATGGAAAACAGGGGGGGGGGGGGGGGATGATCTTGCTAATTTATAGAAAAGAGGTACACCCAGGTGGCACTAACTTTCCTAAATACAAGGTTATCAGAGCCCCACTGCAGCCCGCACTGTAGGTATTATTATTACTGTGTGTCTCACTGGGTGCATACATGCCATGATGTCCCTTGATCAGTTGCAAAAAAGAATATATACATGAACCCTCATACACACGTATTCTGAGTTTACATTGGGGGCTATGTCGGCTTGGCTGAGAACGAAAGAGTCTGATAACCATATGCACAGTTCCAGAATATTTCCATCTGTGAAGACCATAGCGGCCCTGCCTCATACATGGGTATGCAAGGGTCTCTTGTACAGTGCAGCAGTGACCTCCAGTGGCCTAGCATGAGTCCGTCATCCCTGCTGTTTCATGCGTAGATACAAAGCGAATAGGGATCTTCAGCCCTGAATCGCAGTTATATAGCAGTGAAAATGATAACATATCAGTTCCATCATAAGGTGCATTGTTCAGTGCGTTCATTGTAGATATAAAGTTGCATGGCCTATAAGCAGTTACCTGGTAATTGAGATATAGTACAAATCCCTCTGATCACCATGCCGCAAAGATAAAGGAGGGGAGGAGGAAAACAATCACTTATCTGGAAGAGTGTCCAGCCATTTTGAGACATCTTCTGGTTTTTCAAAAATTTTAACCGTCTCTCCGTCCTGCACCCGTAATTTAGCGGGGAATAGCATCGCATATTTGAGGTTGCGCGTTCTCAGCTTGGCTTTCACTGGCACAAAAGATTGCCGTTGCTTTTGCGTTTCAATTGTATAGTCGGGGAACAACATTATTCTAGCGTTTTCAAAGCTGAGCTCCCCAGCCTGCCTGGCTGCCTCCAAAATGGCATCCCTGTCCTTAAAGTTAAGGAGCTTGAAGATCACTGGTCGTGGGGGGCGCCTGGTGGGCCTTGCTTGGCTGGAATTCTGTGGGCCCGCTCAATAACAAAATGCGCAGAAAAAGTGTTCTCCGGGAGCAGTCTTTTGAGCAACATTTCTATATATGAGGAGACATCCTTACCTTCAGCCCCCTCCGGGAGGCCCAGCAACCTCAGGTTGTTTCGTCTGTTCCGATTTTCTGCGTCCACCGCTCGATGCTCCAGAGCGGTGAGACGCTTATCCATGCACGGAATGGCGGCATCATGCGCCCGGACTAGGTCTTCTGTGCCGGAAGTGCGCCTCTCCAGTTCTATGGTACGGGACCGGATTGCAGCGAGGTCCTCCCGGAGAAGGCCGAACCTGGAGTCAAGGTGATCAAATTTCTGAGTGAGGGTAGCTTGGCAGGTCTGGATGGCAGCAAGCAAGTCCACCGTGCTCGGGGCTGTATCGGATTCCTCTGCTTCCATGTCTGCCGCCTCCTCGTTCTTATCCGCCATCTCCTCGTGCTTGCTAGACTTTGTGCGAGCATTTTGCTTAGATGGGGCTGGGGTGGCTGGGGCATCGGCTTGTATCCCACCTTTGTCAGCCTTGTCTCTCTTGGAGTTTCGCTGCGCCATAGTGATGGGGTAGGGAGATGGTCGATTTGCCGCGTGGGTATGGCGGGAGGGCCCCGGGGGAAGGTTCCAGAGGTCGTCTGCAGCGGTATTAACGACCCCTGCCACGGTCGGTTCTTGTTCACAGTAGTCTGGCTCGGTCATAGAGGCTGTGCAAGTGCTGAGAATGGCTGTTCAGGTCGGTGGAACAAGTGCAGTGTGAAGATACGAGATGCCAGGCAGCGGAGCTCCTGAACCCACGTCCTCTCACTCCGCCACCTTGGCCACGCCCCAGATATATACATTTGAATAAACAGAATGTAACAAGTGAGTAATGTTACACACTCTTTGATTGTCCTCCAGCTCCTGCATAGTCAGAGAGAGTGAGTCAAATTCCACACTTCTATCACATCACCACACTATCTATCTAAACTTCGGCTGTGGGGAGAAGTTCTCTCCACGGAACTTTAAAGCTCTGTGTGTAACCCTTCCAATGCTGGTCTAATGAAAAAAAAATGCTGGTTGCATATAATATGCTGTAAATAATGTTTTAGAGCAAAGTTGAAATACAGGGTTATACTCCGCTTTAAGTGCAACCTAACCTAGCCAATAAAAATGTAACAAAACAAAAGGATCTGCTTCTCATTACAGCCTTGGTAAACTGAATTAATTTGTTTCATGTTTTATCCGTATGGACACAAAGGTTGATCTACCTTCCACTGCTGAAAGTTGCTTAGTTGGTTCTTTGCTTTCCCAGCAATGGTCATCATAGCATGAAGAGCGTGGGCCAGAGCGTATGTTGCAGTATAAATGCCATAGGAAATCCTGAAAGTAAAAATATCCAGAAGTGATAGAAAATCCTCATTTAGAGTTTCATTCCCATTGCAGTGAGGAAGAGAGCCAACATTATGCCTAAAAATGCAATTAGCTACAGCTTCCCAAAAACTCTGAAAAAGCACATCATTTGGGAATTGGGCCGGCCTTAGGCTATAGAAATACTCTTTAAAGCCAGGTATAACTCCTTGCTGTAATGAAATAGACAAGCTTCCATTAAGTGTCTTTTTGATATAAAAAAACCTCAATTTTGTGACCTCGCTAAAAAATAAGGACATGATCCAAACTTTGTTGGGCAACTGAAGTATTGAAAAAATTCTTGCAAAAGAGGTAACAACATTTGCATGAACAAATGCCACAATCACATTAGCAGAGGTTTTCGTGATTTTGTCTTTGATTTCCTCTGTAGGATTCAGTTCATGGAATTCAATGTAAAAAGCTACACAACCCCCATAATTGTTCATTTCCTGTTTAAGTATCTCACCAGCCCTGTGGCCCGTTTCTTCAGCTGATACCAAGATTCCAACCCATTTCCATCCAAAATACTTCAGCATCATCACAATTGCATCTATTTCAGCCAACTGTTTGGGAAGAATCTGGTAAAATGATGGTGACTGGGCTGTATCTTTAAACATTGGACTCATCGATCCATAACTTATCTGTAGGTCAAAGAACAGTTTCATATTACAAAGCCATTAAAAGTAAATAACGATTAAGTTTTCAGGATTAGCCACTTCTGTACCACGCTATTTTGTGATGATCTGTGCTGCGTGGGCTCTCCAGCCCACAGCACAGATCAGGTTGCAGCCAGGCCGATCAGACTTCCCCCCTTTTTTCCCCACTAGGGGGATGTCCTGCTGGGGGGGGTCTGATCGCCGCCGGCTGCTTGCGCTTGCGGGGGGGGCTCTTCAAAGCCCCCCTCCGCAGCACTTCCTGGTCTCCTTCCCCTTCCCTCCCTCTCCCTCCCCCTGTGAGCGGCGCAGGACGGATTTCCATCCTGCGCCTGATGGGATAGGCTTTAGCCTATCAGATGCCGGCGATCCCCGGCCAATTAGAGGCCGTGGATCGCCGATCTCCTCCACGGCGCTGCTGCGCAGCAGCGCCGTATACATGTAAACGCCAGGGAAGATCTTCCCCGTGTGTTTACATTTACCCTGCTAGCCGCCGATCGGCTCGCAGGGTGTTCACGGAGACACCCTCTGTGAGCTGACATGGAACCTCATGGAATCCACTTCAGGATTCAGGGGCGTATATATGCGTACGCAGAATCCTGAAGTGGTTAAAGAACTTTGATTTATTCTTATAAGATAACAATAGAAAGGGTTACCATATGTAAAATGGAAAGGTGGAGGTTACGTAAAGCGGGATTGTCACCATAAAAATCAAATTTCAAAAGCAACTTGTCTGAGTGTATTAAGTGACAAAGATGCTAATCCTGAATTCAAAACTTTCAAAACTTTTTTTGCTGTTATGGTTCAGAGTTATCACATACCTTATAGGGGCACTGGCCCTTTAATTGCCATTGCCATCAACTGGCAAAACAGTAGCATGCTGGGGAGTCTTTTTATCTTACTAATATTATAAATGTGAAAGTATGGATGTTTGGATGTTTGTTACTTAATCACGCAAAAATGGCTGAATAGAGATGGCCCGAATAGTTTGACGTATTCGGCAAAGATCAGGTATTTGCACTCGCCGTGCACTTGGCGATATTCGACCCACCCCCATACAACATAATTTGGCTAAACGTTGACCCCTTACATCTTAGTCAGCAGGCACATGGCAGCCAATCAGCTTGCACTCCCTCACGGACCCACCCGCCACAGTGTCTGCCATGTTCCAGTCTGTTTTGGGCTGAAATAGAGAGAGGAAGGAAAAGACATTGCTGGAGACAGGGAAAGCGGTAGTTAGGCTTGTTTATTTTGATCCTCGATGGCTGATAGCAGTTTAATCATCCCAAATAGCCCTTCCAAGGGTTACTTCATCCTTCTGCTGTTTTTTGTTTTGTTTTGTCTTGTTTTGTTTTTTTTTATTTATTTATTTTTTGTGTGTGTGGACAATAGAGAAGCAATAATAGTTGGAAGGAATTAATTGTGGGAATTGTTTTATCTTTAAAGAGAATCTGTACTCTAATATTCTTACACTAAAAAGCATACCATTCTATTCCTTATTTTCTCCTGTGCCCCTCTGTGCTGTTTCTGCCACTCTCTGCTGCAATCCTGGCTTGTAATTAACAGTTTTAGGCAATGTTTACAAACAAACTAACCAGCTTCTAATAGGCTCAGCTAAGCATAGTGTGTGAGTATGCAGGGGGCCTGCAGAGGGTGTGTATCGCTTCTACCAATCACAAGCAGCCCTGCACATTCCACACAATCAAAGCCTTAGCCAGACAAACAGGACAGAGGAAAGATACATTGATTTATTACAGAGACAGTGTAATTAGGAAGAGCTGCAGTAAGCCCCAGCACATTAGAACAGGCATAGGAACTCATAGGATAGAAGAACTAAGGCTGAAAAAATTGTTACAGAGTCTCTTTAATGTTTGGAAGGGGATCATACTAAGAAGATCCTACATTAGAAGCACAATTGGTGAAGAACGTCTCTCAATGTGTGTGGAATTAATCAGGGGAGAACTCAGATAAACATTGAAGAAATAGACTTTTAGCTTATTCTGTTTCCAAATATACTTGTGAATAATACATGTTTTTGATTATTAATAAATTCAGTGTACAGTGATTAGTTGCAGATTTGTGGTATGTATGGTTAAGGGAGTAATGGGACTTCTCTATCTCAATACGCAGCTACTACTACTACTACGACTACTACTACTACTACTACTTATACCACTACTACTGCTACTACTACTACTACTACTACTACTACTACTACTACTACTACTACTACTACTACTACTGCTACTTATACTACTATTACTACTACTCCTCTTCTCCTACTGCGCTACTGCTACTTATGTTCGCGAACCTCGTACGCGAACTCCCGCCAAAGTTTGTGTCGGCGCAAACCATGCGAACTGCAAGAGACTTCAATGGGCAGGTGAACTTTAAAAACGACAAACACTGTTTCTGGCCACAAAAGTGATGGAAAAGATGTTTCAAGGGGTCTAACACCTGGAGGGGGGCATGGCGGAGTGGGATACATGCCAAAAGACCCGGGGAAAATTAAGTATTTGACGCAGAGCAGGGTTTTAAGGGCAGAAATCACATTGCAATGCTAAATTGGAGGCATAAAGTGCTTGAAAAATTTTTGCATGTGTATACATGGATGAGGTTGTGTAAATAGTGTACTGCTTCACACTGACAGACCAAACTCACTGTGTAACGCACCGCAAACAGCTGTTTGTGTAGTGACGACTGTGCTGGACTAGTGCGCACCATGGCCAGAGTGCAGGCGATGGCGGTTTTCCAGCCCATATGGTCGGGCTGTGGTAGCTCAATGACAGAACAACAGTGACTGTCCAGCTGATCGAATTTGGTCTGTCCACAATGAAGCAATGACCTTATTATCTTGGGTCAGGTGTGCCCTCCAACACACTCATATAGGTCATAGCTTCATTGTGATATGTAAGCCCCTTCACTGTGGCAAGGTAACGATCATGAAGGGGAATTGACACATGTACATGTCTTTTGTTTTTTTGTTGCAGCTGCAGTGCACCCAGAAAAATTAGGCAGGCATGCACATGCACCCAAAAAATTATTATAGTTCTTGTTAGTGGCCGCTGCTAGCAGCGGCCTTAAAAATTCAGGAATCCACCTGAAGTCCTGGACCCTGTTGGTGGTGGCGGAGAAGGCAGTCAAGCGGCCTGCAGGCAGAGATGCTGTGTGGGGACCAACTTAGTCTTGGGGCAGGCAGTCACATGGCGTGCAGGCAGAGATGCTGTGCGAGGAATGACTTAGTCTTGGGGCAGGCAGTCACATGGCATGCAGGCAGAGATGCTGTGTGTGGGGACTGACTTAGTTTTCAGGCAGACAGTAGCCCTCCGGGATCCATGCCTCATTCATTTTGATAATGGTGAGGTACCGAACACTTTTTTGACCTAGGCGACTTCTCACTGACAATGCCTCCAGCTGCGCTGAAGGTCCTTTCTGACAGGACGCTTGAGGCAGGGCAAGCCAGAAGTTGGATGGCAAATTGGGACAGCTCTGGCCACAGGTCAAGCCTGCACACCCAGTAGTCCAAGGATTCATCGCTGCTCACAGTGTCTACATCCACACTTAAAGGGAACCTAAACTGAGAAGGATATGGATTTTTCCTTTTAAAATAATACCAGTTGCCTGACTCTCCTGCTAATCCGGTGTCTCTAATACTTTTAGCCACAGCCCCTCAACAAGCATGCAGATCAGGTGCTCTGACTGAAGTCAGACTGGATTAGCTGCATGCTTGTTTCAGGTGTGTGATTCAGTCAAACTGCAGGCACAGAGATCAGCAGGACTGCCAGGCAACTGGTATTGTTTAAAAGGAAACACCTATACTCCTCTCAGTTTAGGTTCCCTTTAACCACTTCAGCCTTTAGGGTTTTTTCACCTTATGCATCCAAGCAATTTTCACCTACCATTCATTCCCCAATAACTTTTTTACTACTAATCACAATTAAATGATCTATATCTTGTTTTTTTCTGCCACCAATTAGGCTTTCTTTGGGTGGTACATTTTGCAAAGAACTATTTTATTCGAAATGCAATTTAATGAGAAAATTAAGAAAACATTGAAAAAAATCATTATTTGTCAGTTTTCGGCCATTACGGCTTTAAAATAATACATGCTACCATAATTAAAACCCATGTATTTTATTTACCCATTTGTCCTCATTATTACACCATTTAAATGATGTCCCTATCACAATGTATGGTACCAATATTTTATTTGGAAATAAAGGTGCAATTTTTCATTTTTGCATGCATTACTCTTTACAAGCTTATAATTTAAAAAAAAAATAATACTAATACCCTCTTGACATGCATATTAAAAAAATTGAGACCCTTAGGTAACTATTAATGTTTTTTTTTTTTTTTTTTTTTATTTATTTTTTTTAATTAAAAATTTTATTTTAGTATTTTTGGGTGTGTGGGAGGTTCACAGTTAATTTTAAATGGAAAAATGTGTCTATTCATTTACAAAAATGTATGCAGCTGTAGTTTTACTGTTTGGCCACAAGATGGCCTCCGTTAATTTGTTGAAGAGGGGATGTGTAACAGAACGATTGCGGCTTTTCCATAGAAGCCAGCGATTGTTCTAACGGGACTTAGATCAATGAATGGGAACTGCGTTCCCATTCATTGATCTCCGGGGTAACGGGCGGCCCTACGCACCCAGGCGGTTGCGGCCCCGCGAACCCCCGTGGCTCCTTTTTTTTTCATGGACGTAGCTCCTACGTCCACCATGCATTTTTGGACGTAGGAGCTACGTCATGAAAGCTAAAGTGGTCGAGGACAGGTAGTCGGCTACCTGCCGGTCGAGGCGTTGGTGGAGGGTGGATCCGCAAGGGCTAAAGAACTATCCGCATGTCTGACAACATCATGAGATCGCTAGAGCTTCCTGTCCTTGCCTGTGTGGACATGGGAGGAGGAGGAAGATTACTGGCAGTGGCACCTTTATTCCGTTGTGCTGTGACATCACCCTTAAACACACTGTAAAGCATACTTGCCAGCTTGTTGTGCAAGTGCTGCATCCTTTCTGCCTTCTGTTGATTTGGTAACATCTCAACCACTTTGTGCTTATACTGAGCTTCTAGTAGCATTGCCAACCAGTACAGGTCATTCCCCTTGAGGTTTTTTTATACGGGGGTCCCTCAACAGGCTGGACAGCATGAAAGACCCCATCTGCACAAAGTTGGATGCCGACCTACTAGCCATCTCCTCTTGCTCTTCCTCAGTGATGTCAGGTAAGTTCTCCTCCTCCCCCCATGAACAATAGCACAGGATAGGTGAGCAGCACAAACCCCCTACGATGCCTGCTGCAGTTGTTCTTCTGCCTCCTCTTCAAAAAAAAACACCTTCCTCATCTGACTCCTCTTCCCCAGATGACGACTCCTCCTCCTTCTCCTCCTCCCCCCTCCTCTGTGCTGCCGCAGGTGTTGATGACAAATCTGGTTCTGGTTGTGATGGTTCCCACAACTCTTCCTCCTCTTCCTGTTCATGCTGCTCTACATCTTGATCCACCACTCTACGCATGGCATGCTCCAGGAAGAAAACATATGGGATCAAGTCGCTGATGGCGCCTTCACTGCGACTCATCAGGTTTGTCACTTCCTCAAACGGATGCATGAGCCTGCAGGCATTATGCATGAGTGTCCAGTACCTTGGCAAGAAAATCCCCAGCTCCCCAGAGTCTGCTCTGGCACCGTAGCTGTACAGATACTTATTGATGGCTTCCTCCTGTTGTAGCAGGTGGTCAAACATGAGGATCATTGAATTCCAGCGAGTCGGGCTATCACAAATCAAGCGCCTCACCGGCAAGTTGTTTCTCTGCTGAATATTGGCCAAGCAAGCCATGGCCGTGTAGGAACACCTGAAAGGCCCACACACCTTCCTGGACTGCTTCAGGACTTCCTGTAAGCCTGGGTACTTACACCCAAATCTTTGGATTATTGGATTCAGCACATGTGCCATGCAGGGTACATGTGTCAACTTTCCCAAACTCAAAGCTGAAATGAGATTGCTGCCATTGCCAGTTGGTGCGGGGTCAGCCACTGATCCACCTGTTTGTTCATAGCAGCCAGGAGAGCTGCTGCAGTGTGACTCTCGGCTTTGAGGCAAGACATGTTCAAGATGGCGTGACACCATCGTACCTGGCATAAGGCATAGGCCCCGGGGTGCTGGGGGTGTGTAGTTGGAGAAGAGATGGCAGCACCAGTAGAGTAGCACTGCCACTCAGCCAAGGAGGAGGAGCAGGGTGACAGTGAAGAGGATGTAGCAGGAAGAGTAGGAGGAGAAGGAGAGGAGGTGGCATCAGGCCTGCCTGCAAGCCGTGGAGGTGCCACAACTAGGTCCGCTGCACAGCCACATACTCTCTGCTTGCCAGCAGTGACCAGGTTCACCCAATGTGCCATGTAAGTAATGTACCTGCCCTACTTTACAGACCAGGCATCTGTGGTCATATGGACCCTTGACCCAATGCTGTGTGCCAGAGATGACACCACTTGCCTTTCAACATCATGGTACAGTTTGGGTATTGCTTTTTTTGAGAAATAATTGCAGCATGGAATCTTCCACTGCCATGTCCCAATCGCCACAATTTTTTGGAAGGCCTCAGAGTCCACCAGCTGGTATGCTAACAGCTGGTGGGCTAACAGTTCCGCCAAGCCAGCTGTCAGATGCTGAGCAAGGGGGTGACTGGCAGACATTGGCTCCTTCCGCTCAAAGATTTCCTTAATGGACACCTGGCTACTGTGGGCAGAGGAGCAGGAACCTCTTAAGGTGAGAGGAGGAGTGGAGCAGGGTGGCTTTGAAGGTGCAAGGAATAAAGCGACTGAAGATGCTGCACCTGAAGGAGCAAGAGGAGGCGGAGGGTGGCTTTGCTTTTGTGTGCTGCTTTTCCTCAGGTGGTCATCCCATTGCAGTTTGTGCTTTTTCATCATGTGCCTTCATAAGGCAGTTGTCCCTACGCAGGTCTTGGTCTTTCCATGGCTCAATTTTTAGTGGCAGAGAGTACAGATGGCATCGCTCTCATCTGACGCAGACACACAAAAAAATTCTACACCGCTGAGCCCTGGGATGATGGCATTGTGGTGGTGGCAGCAGCTGACCTTGAAGGGCATGTTGGATGGCTGTCCATAGCTGGCAATACATGCCACCAGACACTGCCATGAGCTGTTTCTGATGACAAGCTTCTCCTGCTTCTTTCAGCAACTCGTCTCCTCCTACTACTCTCTGACTCCCCATCAGAACTGTCCTCCTGTTCATCTCCTCTATTCGGAACCCACATGACAACCATGGCATCATCATCATCATCATCAACCTCAGCTTCACTTGTATCAGACACCTCAAAAACTGCACCGACAGCAGATACTTCATCATCCTCACACCTTACATCCATACTGATGCCTAACGCAGACATATGAGGTGGTGTAACATGCTTAGGGCCTTCATCTTGTTGTAACAATAATGGCTGTGAATCTGTTAATTCCCCACCAAATAACTCATGCAAACTGTCAAATGGTACGGATGTGGTGCTAGTAGTAGTGCTGGTGGCTGCCAGCTGAGTGTTAAGTGGGGTGCCAGAATCAGAGCAGGAGGAGGAAGATATGTCACGGTTCTGTGCAGAAGCTGAGGAAGATGAGGTGTTCTGTGTTAAATAGTCAACTATGTCCTGACAATCTTGGGAGTTGATGGCACGTGCCTTCTGAACACTCTACTTTGGTCCAGAGCTGCACAAAATCACTTCAGCACAACCTCGAACAGACCTGCTGGGTGGCCTGCCTCTGCCTCTGCCTGTTGTTTTGTCCATATTGGGGGGATAAAGTGAAAGGTATGCACTGACTTGACTAATACAATGTGCAGTCACACAGATGAAGTGAAAGGTATACACTGACTGCTGGTATAATACAATGTGCAGTCACACAGATGCAGTGAAAATATCCATTAACCCTTCGCACACTCACATGCAAATGTTCAAACAATTGCATTCACAGATTCACTCATCCAGGCACAACTGTTATCCCTACAGCTAAATTAAAAGCCAGGGTTTTAGTTCACAGAAGAATGCATTCTTATGCTTAATCACCTATACTGCGCAGAAGTACCCAGGTAAACATAGGTGTCCTAACTCTGGCCCTGTAACATGCATAGTGCAGACATGCTAAAACCCTGGCTTTTAATTTAGCTGTAGGAATAACAGTTGTGCCTGGATGAGTGAACATTTGCATGTGAGTGTGCGAAGGGTTAATGGATTTTTGCTGTTTTCTAGCCACACCCCCTTCGGCACCTCCCTTTCCCTAATAATTTATTTAATGTCCTAACTAGAGGCGATGTGCCTGGATATATGTATGTAGATGCAGTGAAAGGTATGCACTGACTGCTGTATAATGATAAGACAAATACACTTGAAATCCTATAACGAGAATCTGTTATGGAAGGCAAGTCTGCCATCCATTCAAATGAAAGGTATACACTGACTTGTATAATGCAATGTGCAGTCATAGAGATGCAGTTAAAGGTACTGATTGCTGATATTATACAATGTGCAGTCACACAGATGCAATGAAAGGTATACACTGACTGCTGATATAATACAATGTGCAGTCACACAGATGCAGTAAAAGATATGCACTGACAAGTATAATACAGTGTGGAGTCACACAAATGCAGTGGAAGGTATGCAGTGACTGGTATAATACATTGTGCAGTCACACAGATACAGTGAAAGGTATGCTGTGACTGGTGGTATAATACAATGTGCAGTCACACAGATGCAGTGAAAGGTATGCAGTGACTGGTATAATACAGTGTACAGTCACACAGATGCAGTGGAAGGTACGCAGTGACTGGTGTAATACAGTGTGGCATCACACAGATGCAGTGAAAGGTATGCAGTGACTGGTATAATACAGTGTGGAGTCACACAGATGCAGTGAAAGGTATGCAGTGACTGGTATAATACAGTATGGAGTCACACCGATGCAGTTAAAGGTATGCAGTGACTGGTGGTATAATACAATATGAAGTCACACAGATGCAGTGAATAGTGAGGTCGTCAAACGGTTCCTGAACCGTTCACTGGCGAACCCCTCACCCTGTACTACTTCTGGGTCGCTATGACCCGTAGTAGTACGGCTGCGCTGGGCCAGCGGTGCGCGTCCTTGATTGCGCACGTGTTGCTGGGCACTTTCTGCGCATGTGCGTGATGTCATGAGTGACATCACACTCATGTGCAGAGAGTGCCCGTCAACAGGGGCGCAATCAAAAATGTGCACCGCCGACCCAGCGCAGCCGTACTACTACGGGTCATAGCGCCCCGGAAGTAGTACAGCCACACTGATTGGCTGCCATGTGTCTGCTGACTGTAATGTAGAGGGTCAAAGTTCAGCCCAATGATGTAGTATAGGGGGCGGGTCGAACTCGCTAAATGTTCGCGTTTGACATTGTTCATGCTAACAAGTTTGCACGCAAACCGTTCGGGCCATCTCTACTTATACCACTATTACTACTACTCCTCTACTCCTACTGCTGCTACTTCTCTTCCTACTATTACTACTATTTACTACTACTACTACTGCTGCTGTTGCTACTACCACTACTACTACTACTACTACTCTCCTCCTCCTAATTCTACCACTTCTGCTGCTGCTACTACTCTTACTATTGCTACTTCTACACCTCCTAATAATAATAATCACAATAATGCATTTGAAGATATGCATACCTGAGGGTACCTGTAAAGTCCAGCTATCAGGGCCATGCTGTAGGAGGAGCTAGGTGCCAAGTCACCTATGAATCCCACCACTTGTGTCCACTTCCAGCAGCTGTAGTTTGGGATCATCTTGCCTTTACCTGATAGAATGGTCAGGGTGTTGGCAATGGCATATTGGTCAATAGCGCATGATTCCAGTGTCTTGTATCCCAAGGTAAGGTTGGGCAGAATGTCATCATTACTATTAATCTCCTTAATGGCAAAATGGAAGATGAGTACATGGCGGTACAGGTGAGCTGAAGGACTACGACATATAACATAATATTAATATACAAAATATACAGTCTGCAGGGGATAAAGATATGCTTAAAGTGTACAGAGAAAAAGACAGAAATGTTTTATACATACCTGGGGCTTCCTCCAGCCCCCTCCATGCAAATCACTTCCTTGCTGCCCTCCTCCACCTCCTGGATGGTCCAGTAGATGACACGTTATCTTAGTATCTTAGTACTGTGCAGGTACAGAACGCTTCTGGTGATGGGAGTTCGGCAGGGCATGCACACATGACCAGAGGCGTAGCTAGGGTTTTCAGCGCCCGGGGACAAAGACAGATTTGGCGCCCCCTACTTCCCAGTCCTGCACCGTGCAACAAAATGGCCGTGGCCACGTATCAGAATTTGGGCGTGGTCATGGGTGGAGCTATGACTATGGCAAGGATTAGATTGTGAGCTCCTCTGAGGACAGTCAGTGACATGACTCTGTAAAGTGCTTGCAGGAGAGATTAGTGCTATATAAATACTAATTATAGTATGGTAGGACATCAGACTAAGACTTTGACAGGTATTAGATTCTGAATTCTTTGAGGACAGTCAGTGACATGGCTATGTACTCTGTAATGTGCTGCAGAAGATGTCAGTGCTATATAAATACATAATATTAATATGGTAGGACAATAGACTATGACTATGGTAGGTTTAGATCATGAGCTCCTCTGAGGACAGTCAGTGACATGACTTTGTACTCTGTACAGTGCTGCAGAAGATGGTAGTGCTATGTAAATACTTAATAATAATATGGTAGGACAATACACTATGACTATGGTAGGATTAGATTGTGAGCTCCTCTGAGGACAGTAGTCAGTGACATGACGATGTACTCTGTAAAGTGCTGCAGAAGATGGTAGTGCTATATAAATA
Organism: Hyperolius riggenbachi; assembly: GCF_040937935.1. Lineage (NCBI taxonomy): Eukaryota > Metazoa > Chordata > Amphibia > Anura > Hyperoliidae > Hyperolius > Hyperolius riggenbachi. Next base: position 35,399,805 of record NC_090649.1, read on the forward strand.
CATAATAATAATATGGTAGGACATTAGACTATGGTAGGATTAGAGTGTGAGCTCCTCCAAGGGACAGTCAGTGACATATGTACTCTGTAAAGTGCTGCAGAAGATATAAGTACTGTATAAATACATAATAATAATATGGTAGGACATTAGACTAGGAGTATGGTAGTATTAGAGCTCCGTGAGAACACATGGCGACATTACTGGGTACTCTGTAAAGTGCTTCAGAAGATGTTGGTGCTATATAAATATGTAATAATGATATGGGGGGCAGGGCTGGGTTTACAAGTTAAGAGTCTGTAGGCACAAATGTTCTGGCGCCCAAAACCCCGACCCTTAACACAGGCCACACCCCCAATATTCTGAACTCTAATTCTTGCATCGTGTCACTAAAGGTCAAGATGCCATTAGAGAGTGATTAGAGTGTAAGATCCAAAGGACAGTTAGTAAAATGACACAGGGATTAGAGTTCAGAATATTTATTTTAAGGATTAGGGTGTAAGCTCCTGAGGTCAGCGATATCAGGCAGTGATTAGACTCTAAGATCATGAGGTCAGTGATGCAAGGCAGGGATAGAGGACAGAACAGTGAAGGATGAGGAGGACAGAGCAGTGAAGCTGGGGGATGAGATGGAGAGAGCAGTGAAACTGGTGGATGAGGAGGAGAGAGCGGTGACACTGGGGGATGAGAAGGAGAGAGCAGTGACGCTGGCGGATGAGGAGGAGATAGCAAAAGACAAACACTTATATTGCGCTTTTCTCCTGGCGGACTCAAAGCGCCAGAGCTGCAGCCACTAGGACGCGCTCTATAGGCAGTAGCAGTGTTAGGGAGACTTGCCTAGGGTCTCCTGCTGAATAGGTGCTGGCTTACTGAACAGGCAGAGCCGAGATTCGAACCCTGGTCTCCCATGTCAGAGGCAGAGCCCTTAACCATTACACTATCCAGTCACTAGCAGTGACGCTGGCGGATGAGGAGGAGAGAGCAGTGATGCTGGCGGAAGAGGAGGATAGAGCAGTGACGCTAGGGGATGAGGAGGACATAGCAGTGACGCTAGGGGATGAGGAGGACAGAGCAGTGACGCTAGGGGATGAGGAGGACAGAGCAGTGATGCTAGGGGATGAGGAGGACAGAGCAGTGACGCTAGGGGATGAGGAGGACAGAGCAGTGACGCTAGGGGATGAGGAGGACAGAGCAGTGACGTTGGCGGATGAGGAGGAGAGAGCAGTGACACTGGCGGATGAAGAGGAGACAGCAGTGACGCTGGTGGATGAGAAGAGAGCAGTGACGCTGGCAGATGAGGAGGAGAGAGCAGTGACGCTGGCGGATCAGGAGGAGAGAGCAATGAAGCTGGCGGATGAGGAGAAGAGAGCAGTGACGCTGGTGGATGAGGAGGAGATAGCAATGAAGATGATGGATGAGGAGGAGATAGCAGTGAAGATGGTGGATGAGGAGGACAGAGCAGTAAAGCTGGCGGATGAGGAGGACAGAGCAGTGAAGGATGAGGACAGAGCAGTGAAGCAGAAGCATAAGGATGGAGCATTGGAGGATGAGAGGGCAGTGAAGCAGAAGGATAAGGCTAGAGCAGTGAAGCAGGAAGATGAGGAGAACAGAGCAGTGAAGCAGAAGGATGAAGACAGAGCAGTGAAGCAGAAGCATGAGGATGGAGCATTGGAGGATGAGAAGGAGAGGGCAGTGAAGCAGAAGGATAAGGCTAGAGCAGTGAAGCAGGAAGATGAGGAGGACAGAGCAGTGAAGCAGAAGGATGAAGACAGAGCAGTGAAGCAGGATGAGAACAGAGCAGTGAAGCAGAAGGATGAGGACAGAGCAGTGAAGCAGGAAGATGAGTAGGACAGAGCAGTGAAGCAGAAGGATGAAGACAGAGCAGTGAAGCAGGATGAGAACAGAGCAGTGAAGCAGAAGAATGAGGACAGAGCAGTGAAGCCGGAAGATGAGGAGGACAGAGCAGTAAAGCAGAAGGATGAGGATAGAGCAGTGAAGCGGGAAAATGAGGACCGAATGGTGAAGGATGAAGATGATGTGGTGGAAAAAGCAGTGAAGGATGATGAGGAGAGATCACCTGGAAGTTGTGGCTGTGCTGTTGCTCGGTGACCTCTCCTGTCAGGGGCTGCAGCCTGCAGCTGGGCTGGGCAGTGCGTTGCACTCCTCCTCGTACATCTCCGGAATATCTATGATGTTCCTGTGACATGTGGGTGGGCCGGTGTTGTGTCTGATTACGCTGCCTGTGGATTTGCGCTGCCCCGCATGCACAGTAGGAGACTGTGCGGCCACAGTTCCTGTAGAATGATGCTGCTGGAGATAAAATACTAAATATCTCCACTCCCACACCTCTTACACTCCCCAAATTTTCAGGGTAGGGAGGGGACCCCCCGAACGACCTCTATGCCAAATTGCAGCCCCCGAGACCCGCTGGTTCCCGAGATACATTTCTCTAATCTATCTCCTGAACCAGCGGGTCTCGGGGGCTGCAATTTGCCATAGAGGTCGTTCGGGGGGTCCCCTCCCTACCCTGAAAATGTAGGGAGTGTAAGAGGTGTGGGAGCGGAGATATTTCGTATTTTATCTCCAGCAGCATCATTAACTTCACACTGAGCATGCGTGCTACTCAGTGTGGAAGGGAGCTTCCGGGCAGCGCAATCAGACATTACACCAGGCATTGCAGCATGGGCCAGTTTTCAGGAAGCAGGCAGTTTTCACATGCCTCTTCCACCGAGACAGGCTGCGGGGGCGGGGTTTCCAGCGGGCGAGGAGCATACAGCACATGCCCCCCACCTCTTTGAATTCTTCTGGTCCGGATCATTCTTTCTTTTCCTGGGAGGGCGAATGAGCTTTTACATACATTTTTACTTGTCTCTGCAGAGACAAGTTGGATTTGGCTGCTGGCTCCGCTCGGCGCTCTAACTCCAGCAGTCCCGCTCAAAAGTAGCACCTGTCCCTGGCCTGCCTCGTCAGCTCCTCCTCACACCCGGCATCAAATGGATGGGGCTGGCTCTGTGCAGCGTTCCACTGCCATGGACGCTGCTTGGCAGCGGCGACGTGTGACGTCACTGGGAACGTCACTGACCTAAAAAGGAAACCCCGGCCCCGCGAGCAAGCCTGCAAGGTGGGAAATCAGGAGAAAAAAAAAAGGACACAGCGCAGCTGGGCGCCCTAAGGGACCCGGCGCCCGGGGGCACATGTCCTACCCCGACCCCCCAAGCTACGCCCCTGCACATGGCTGGGCCACACATGCACAGTACGCCTGACTGGTCAAAGATAACAGGCATCTACTGGACCCTCCAGGAGGTGGAGGACGGCAGTGAGGAAGAGATCTGCATGGAGGGGGCTGGTGGAACCCCCAGGTATGTAGAAATTCCCATGCCCAGCACCTAGGAGAAGGTGAGGATAACTACCCCAATATCTGTAAGTAAAGGCACCGGTACGGTACATGGCGATATTCAACCCTCCCCCATACAACATCAATGACCCCTTGAATCAGTCAAGACAAAGACAAGACAAATAACATTTATATTGCGCTTTTCTCCTGGCGGACTCAAAGTGCCAGAGTTGCAGCCACTAGGACGCACTCTATAGGCAGTAGCAATGTTAGGGAGACTTGCCTAAGGTCTCCTACTGAATAGGTGCTGGCTTACTGAACAGGCAGAGCCAAGATTTGAACCCAGGTCTCCTGTGTCAGATGCAGAGACCTTAACCATTACACCATCCAGCAGGCACATGGCAGCCAATCAGCCTGCACTTCCTCACCGACCCACCCACCCCAAATAAAATGGAGCAGCACCCACCATGTTCCAGTCTGTCTTTGGCTGGAATAGAGAAAGGAAGGGAAAGACATTGCTGGAAATAGGGAAAGCGGTAGATAGACTTGTTTATTTTGATGGCAGTCTAATCATCACAAACAGCACTTTTGAGGGCTACGTCATCCTTCTGCTGTTTTTGTGTGTGTGTGTGTGTGTGTGTGTGTGTGTGTGTGTGTGTGGTGTGTGGTGTGTGTGTGTGTGTGTGTGTGGTGTGTGTGTGTGTGGTGTGTGGTGTGTGGTGTGTGTGGTGTGCGTGGTGTGTGTGTGTGGTGTGTGGTGTGGTGTGTGTGGTGTGTGTGTGTGTGTGTGTGTGGTGTGTGTGTGTGTTTGTGTGTGTTGTATGGTGTGTGTGTGTGGTGTGGTGTGTGTGTTTGTGTGGTGTGTGTGTGTGTGTGTGTGTGTGTGTGTGTGTGTGTGTGTGTGTGTGTGTGTGGTGTGTGTGGTGTGTGTGGTGTGTGTGGTGTGTGTGGTGTGTGTGGTGTGTGTTGTATGGTGTGTGTGTGTGTGTGGTGTGTGTGTGTGTGTGTGTGTGTGTGTTTGTGTGTGGGTGTGTGTGTGTGGTGTGTGAGTGTGTGAGTGTGTGTGTGTGTGTGTGGTGTGTGGTGTGTGTGTGTGTGGTGTGTGGTGTGTGTGTGTGGTGTGTGGTGTGTGGTGTGTGTGTGTGTGTGGTGTGTGTGTGTGTTTGTGTGTGTTGTATGGTGTGTGTGTGTGTGTGGTGTGTGTGTTTGTGTGGTGTGTGTGTGTGTGTGTGTGTGTGTGTGTGTGTGTGTGTGTGTGGTGTGTGTGGTGTGTGTGGTGTGTGTGTGTGGTGTGTGTGTGTGTGTGTGTGTGTGTGTGTGTGTGTGTGTGTGTGCGTGTGTGTGTGTGTGTGTGTGTGGTATCTGTGTGTGTGTGTGGTGTCTGTGTGTGGTGTCTGTGTGTGTGTGTGTGTGTGTGTGTGGTGTCTGTGTGTGGTGTCTGTGTGTGTGTGTGTGTGTGTGTGTGTGTGTGTGTGTGTGTGGTGTGTGTGTGTGTGTGGTGTGTGTGTGTGGTGTGTGTGTGTGTGTGCGTGTGTGTGTGTGTGTGTGTGTGTGGTATCTGTGTGTGTGTGTGGTGTCTGTGTGTGGTGTCTGTGTGTGTGTGTGTGTGTGTGTCGCTCCACAGCCCACAGACATCCACCACCATTGTGTCCAGCAGGGCCGCCTTCAGGAATTTCTGAGCCTCATACTGGACAAACCAACTGCCCCCCCCCCCCCCCCCAACACTCCCCCCCATACCAAAAAGACTCTGAAGGCCTGAACACAGCCAGGTGACACACAGGAGACAGAGAGACTGGAGACAGAGGGACACACAGGAGGCAAGAGACAGGGGAAGACACAGGAGACTGAAGACAGGGGGACACACAGGAGGCAAGAGAGAGGGGGAGACACAGGAGACAGGGGGACTGGAGACAGAGGGACACACAGGAGGCAAGAGACAGAGGGAGACACATGAGACAGGGGGACTGGAGACAGGGGGACACACAGGAGGCAAGAGACAGGGGGAGACACAGGAGACAGGGGGACTGGTGACAGAGGTACACACAGGAGGCAAGAGACAGGGGGAGACACAGGAGACAGGGGGACTGGAGACAGAGGGACACACAGGAGGCAAGAGACAGGGGGAGACACAGGAGACAGGGGGACTGGAGACAGAGGGACACACAGGAGGCAAGCGACGGGGGAGACACAGGAGACAGGGGGACTGGAGACAGGGGGACACACAGGAGGCAAGAGACAGGGGGAGACACAAGAGACAGGGGGACTGGAGACAGGGGGAAACACAGGAGGCAAGCAACAGGGGGAGACACAGGAGACAGGGGGACTGGAGACAGGGGGACACACAGGAGGCAAAAGACAGGGGGAGACACAGGAGACAGGGGGACTGGAGACAGGCGGACACACAGGAGGCAAGAGACAGGGGAGGCACAGGAGACAGGGGGACTGGAGACAGAGGGACACACAGGAGGCAAGAGACAGGGGGGGACACAGGAGACAGGGGGACTGGAGACAGAGGGACACACAGGAGGCAAGAGACAGGGGGAGACACAGGAGACAGGAGGACTGGAGACAGGGGAACACACAGGAGGCAAGAGACAGGGGGAGACACAGGAGACAGGGGGACTGGAGTCAGAGGTACACACAGGAGGCAAGAGACAGGGGGGGACACAGGAGACAGGGGGACTGGAGACAGAGGGACACACAGGAGGCAAGAGACAGGGGGAGACACAGGAGACAGGAGACTGGAGACAGAGGGACACACAGGAGGCAAGAGACAGGGGGAGACACAGGAGACAGGGGGACTGGAGACAGAGGGACACACAGGAGGCAAGCGACAGGGGGAGACACAGGAGACAGGGGGACTGGAGACAGGGGGACACAATGGAGGCAAGAGACAGGGGGAGACACAGGAGACAGGGGGACTGGAGACAGGGGGACACACAGGAGGCAAGAGACAGGGGGAGACACAAGAGACAGGGGGACTGGAGACAGGGGGAAACACAGGAGGCAAGCGACAGGGGGAGACACAGGAGACAGGGGGACTGAAGACAGGGGGACACACAGGAGGCAAGAGACAGGGGGAGACACAGGAGACAGGGGGACTGGAGACCGGGGGACACACATGAGGCAAAAGACAGAGGGAGACACATGAGACAGAGGGACTGGAGATGGGGGACACACAGGGGGCAAGAGACAGAAAGATGGAGAGCAGCAGAGTAAGCAGCATGCAGAGTAAGCAGCACTGAAGATGAGCTCCTGATTCTATACAACGTATACCTTGTAATGAGCAAATTGAAGGACATCACAAAAGCAAGGAACAGACATACAGACAGAATGAAAAACTAAAGACATGGACTAAACAATTTTAAACAAGGACATCCAGACAAAATAAAAGAAACAAGCTTATGGAGTAACAACAAGCAGACTGCTGAAGAGACCCCTGCCCTGCCCTCAGAGAAATAACAGAAATCCAGAGGAACAGAACACAAGCCCTCCCCAAGGTAAGGGCTTTCTGCCATACAGCTGCATAAACTGCATAAACTTGTCAATACATTATAATAGAAAGACAAAGATATAAAATAAGAAAAGTACTGTGATAATGGAAAGGCAAAGGCAAAGCAGCATAGACAAGACTGAAGCCTCAGAGACAGAAGGCAGAGCCAGCAGGAGGTCAGGAATCCTAAAGATAACATATCCACAAGGAACAAACAAAGATCAAAGGAAGGCAATTAAGAGGTCGATACTGAAAGACAATACAGAAACTCTATGTGCAGATTATAACAAACTAGGGAGCATAACTAATTTAATATTATATACAGAACATATCTTCGCATGGCACAAGGCAATATGTGAACACTACAAAGATATTACAATTGTGGACATCAACCAGGATGGAGACACAGGCAGGCAAATCAGAACTCAGGATGAGGACTCCCCCCAGCAGACAGCATTAACCATCAGTGTTTATAACAGTGGAACCATCTTGATCCAAGGTGCTAAATGCAGACTGCAGGAATTTGAGAAGCTATCTCCCCATATCAGAGAGAAAGCAGAAAACTATAAAACCATAAATAACCCTGCTACACAAAAATGTGAGGATCAAACTACAAAACAGGGAGAAAAACTGCCCCCCAGAGACTCTCAATCACACCCCTCCCTGGAGACCCTCAGAGATTGAGGTGACAACAAAATGTACAAGGGTTCCCACAAGTCGTGCGCTGATTGAGGACTGCACTGTACACCACACACAAGATACAGTAAACACCAAAGACCACCACAGCCAGCTGGATCCCTCCCCAAATGCTACCAACACATGCCCACCCAACACCCCAGAGCCCAGCCACTGCCAGCCAGACCCCTCCCCAAATGCTGCCAAGACTGCCCCACCCAACACTCCAGAGCTTAAGCCTAAACACCAAGCAAATGGCTCCTATAGACCTCGCAGTCCTGACATTGTGCTGATTATAGACTCTAATGGGACATACCTGGACATAAAGAGACTCTTTCCAGGGAAGAATTTCATTAAAATCACCTGCTCAACTATTGAACAAGTAGCAGGGGTCATTAATGAGCCTCATTTCACTGACCCAAAACATCTCATCCTGCACACCGGGACCAATGACATTAAAGGGGAACTGAAGAGAAAGGTATATGGAGGCTGCCATGTTTATTTCCTTTTAAGCAATACCAGTTGCCTGTCAGCCCTGCTGATCCTCTGCCTCTAATACTATTAGCCATAGCCCCTGAACAAGCATGCAGCAGATCAGGTGTTTCAGACTTCAAAGTCAGATCTGACAAGACTAACTGCATGCTTGTTTCTGGTATTATTCAGATACTACTGCAGAGAAATAGACCAGCAGGGCTGCCAGGCAACTGGTATTGATTAAAAGGAAATAAATATGGCAGCCTCCGTATACCTCTTACTTCAGTTCCCCTTTAAACAAAGCACCATAGACCAAGAAACCATCACAGACAAACTGTCACAAATTGCAAAAAGGGCACAGCTGAAATTCCCCAATACAAAGATTATCCTCTCTTCCCTGCTCCCAAGAAAAGATATCTCTCACCAGACAATCCAACAAATCAATGCAAAGCTGACCTCCAATCTCAGATCCTCACCAGGCATACAACTGGCACAGCACCCTACAATCTCAGCTCACCGCCATCTGTACAACAACAAGCACCTTAGCAAACAAGGAGTCAGCCTCCTTGCAAAGGAGTTTAAGGACATGGTACTTAATAGACCTCGGACACCCCAAGAAAGACCTAATCCAACACACAGATGGCAAACTCCAATAAAGCGTTACCAAAGAGAGCCCCCACAAACACAACAAATGCGGAGGAAACCGCCTGACCCACAATGGCAACACGGAACAAGGGAGCACAGAAACACGGCAGAAATCAGGACTTTGTGTAGCACTTTATATAGTATACTGATGCAACACCCCGAAAATATTGAGTCCTATGACAATCCCTGCTCATTACAAGGTATACAGACCCAAAATGACATCACTCATTATCAGTAGCTGGAACATTCAAGGGCTGAATGCCTCAGCTTTTGGATGCAAAACAAATGATCCAGACTTTAAAAAGAGACTTGAAAACATTGATATTCAAATCCTCCTGGAGACATGGACTCGGGCAGAGGATGAATCTCTTGCACCCATGGGATACAGGGAATTCTTTGTATCTTCACAGAAAAACAAGAACGTTAAACAGGGTCGTCGTTCAGGAGGCATACTAATCTGGTACAAGGAGGAGCTTACAGAGCACATTAAAGAGACTCCGTAACAAAAATTACATCCTGTTTTTTATCATCCTACAAGTTCCAAAAGCTATTCTAATGTGTTCTGGCTTACTGCAGCTTGTTCTACTATCACCATCTCTGTAATAAATCAACTTATCTCTCTCTTGTCAGACTTGTCAGCCTGTGTCTGGAAGGCTGCCAAGTTCTTCAGTGTTGCGGTTCTGCTATGAACTCCCCCTTCCTGGCCCCTCTATGCACACTGCCTGTGTATAATGATCTCTTGAGATACAAAAGGAAGGATGTATACAGCCTGCTTGTGTATGAGTGTATTTTCTATGTGTGGACATACTGTACATCAACCTACTTCCTGTTTTGGTGGCCATTTTGTTTGTTTATAAACAAACTTTTTAAAACTGTTTTTAACCACTTTTAATGCGGCGAGGAGCGGCGAAATTGTGACAGAGGGTAATAGGAGATGTCCCCTAACGCACTGGTATGTTTACTTTTGTGCGATTTTAACAATACAGATTCTCTTTAAAGCTATCAAACGAGGAGACAGCCACATCTGGATCAAAATAAACAGCTCCATCCTCACCTCTCAGTCTGACATGTACCTGTGTGCAGCATATATCCCCCCAACAGAGTCCCCTTACTACAAACCTGATATTTATGAGGTCCTACAAAGAGAAGCCAGCCACTTCCAGTCTCAGGGCAGAGTACTCATCTATGGAGACCTTAATGCGAGAACAGGCACAGAGAAGGACTATCTGACCTCTGAGGGAAACACATACATACTTGGAGGAGAGAGCTACTACCAGGAACCAATGCAGACAGCAAGAAACAGCTATGACAAGACAGTAAACAAAAGCAGGAAAGCCCTGTTGAACCTGTGTCAGAGCCTCGGCCTATACATAATGAATGGGCGAACCAGGGGTGACTCTCTTGGGAGATTCACTATGAACTCACACGTAGGCAGCAGTGTGGTAGATTATGCTGTCACAGACACAGATCCCATAAACATCAATGCCCTCATAGTCACCCCTGAAACACACCTGTCAGACCACAGCCAAATCCTGCTGTACCTGAAATCCACCGACAAACCAACCACACAGCAGCCTCATCAGACCGGTCTCTACAAGCTGCCACCACCCCTCAAATGGCCCAAACAGTCTGCCACCGAATACACCAACATGACCAAAACTGCCAAAATCCAAAAACTGCTGACAAACTTTTATAATAACCCATATGAACCAAACCAACAAGGTGTCAGCCATGCAGTGAAGGACTTCAGTAACATCCTACATACCATGGCAGTACAAGCAGGCCTCAAGCAGACCAACTTCAAGAGATCCACAAATAAACAGTCCCAAAAATGGTTTGACAGTGAATGCAAGGCTCTACGTAATTTGCTAAGGGCAGCCTCTAACCAAAAACACAGAGACCCCAACAACCGAGACCTAAGGGAAACCCATGACCACCTACAGACAATACAAAGACACCCTCAGGCAGAAAAAACAGAGCCACATCTCCCACAAACTCCAACAGCTGGAGGACTCCCTCCGAGACAACTCATTCTGGGAGACCTGGAACCATATCGGTGCAAAGCCTAAAAAAAGCCCTCTTCATATCCAAAATGTCCACATCTGGCTCCACTACTTCAGGAACCTCTACAAAGACATCCCAGAAAATGCCCAAACCCTGGAGCAGAAACAAATAGCCGCAAAACTGAAGGACATGGAGGAGACAATCAAGGACTTTCAAAACCCTCTGGATACACCAATCACGGTGCAGGAAATAAGAGAAAGAACAAAGCTGATAAAATGTAAGAAGGCTAGCTGTACCGATGGCATCCTGCCAGAGATGATCAAATACAACCCCCAGGAAATACATGAGGCACTCGCAAGACTATTCAACCTTATCCTGAGGGCGGGCTCCTTTCCTCAGGCCTGGAGTGAAGGCCTCATAACACCCATCTACAAGAATGGAGACAGATATGATCCAGCAAACTACAGAGGAATCTGGGTCAGCAGCACACTGGGGAAACTGTTTAACAGCATCATCAATAAGAGGATCCTCTACTTCCTCACACAGCAGGACGTACTCAGCAAAAGCCAAGCAGGGTTCATGCCAAACCACCGCACAACCGACCACATCTACACACTGCACAGCCTCATCAAGACCCATGTTCACAGCTCACGTGGCAAAATACACGCTTGCTTTGTTGATTTTAAGAAGGCGTTTGACTCAGTGTGGCACCCAGGCCTTTTCCTAAAACTCCTAGAGAGTGGAATAGGAGGAAAAACCTATGATGTCATCAAGAGTTCATATACTGGGAACCAATGCAGTGTGAAAGTCGATGGAAAGAGAAGTGCGTTCTTCAAGCAGGATCGAGGAGTCAGGCAGGGCTGCCGTCTGAGCCCCAAACTCTTTAACATATACATTAACCAACTGGCTGTAGCCCTGGAATCCTCCCCAGCACCAGGCCTCCTCCTGCATGACCGTGAGGTGAAGTTCCTGCTGTATGCAGATGACCTTGTGCTGCTCTCCCCAACAGAGAAAGGACTACAGGACAGCCTGTCAGTATTGGAGACTTTCTGTACCACATGGGCACTGCCCATCAACCCAAAGAAGACAAAAGTGATGGTGTTCCAGAGGAAGAATGGAAATAAAACCCCCACCTCCTCATTTATATTAAATGGCTCCCCACTGGTGTCCACTAACAGCTACACCTACCTGGGGCTGGAGATCAACCAATCAGGAAGCTTTAAACCAGCAGTACAGGCCCTGAAAGACATAGCCTGCAGAACATTTTATGCCATCAGAAGACAGCTTTACCACCTAAAACCACCAGTGAGAGTGTGGGCAAAGATATTCGACAGCATCATCACCCCAATCCTGCTCTATAGCAGTGAGGTATGGGGCCCGGTCACCTACCCTGACCAATCAAAATGGGACTCCAGCCCAACAGAAATCTTCCATCTAGAGTTCTGCAAGTATCTCCTCCAAGTCCATCGAAGCACTTCAAACTCAGCTTGCCGGGCAGAGCTAGGCAGGTTCCCACTATGGCTTACTATCCAGCAGAGGGCACTTTCATACTGGGCGCATATACAGAGCAGCAACCCCAGCACTTACCACCATAAAGCCTCACTGAGCCAGGGGGGCGAGGCCATACCACGCGCTCTCAAGCAAAGCATCAGCAGCCAGCCCAGCCAAGGCCACCAACACAGGCTGACAAAAGTCCAAATAAAACAGACTATAGAAAGCTGCAAGGAACGAACCATAGAGGAATGGAGAAGTGACATAAAGAATTCCAAGAAACTCGCTGTCTATCAACCACTACAGAGGGAGTACTAATGGCTCCATATCTGGGGAGGCTACATCACCACAAAGACAGACAGGTCTTGAGTTTGTACTGTCTGAGTTCCCACAGCCTGGAGATAGAGACAGGGCTGCACATACAGACATGGAAGCCCCGGGAGGAGAGACTGTGCAGACAATGCGACCAGGAGGTCTTGGAGGATGAGGCCCACTTCCTGCTACACTGCAGCAAATATGCACCTGTGAGGACCGCCCACTTCCAGAGACTCTCTGCCCACATCCAGGATTTTACCTCCACAGATGAGGAGAGGAAACTCTACATCCTACTGGGGGAGGAGGAAACAACCGTGCAAATAGCTCCCCGATATGTCACAGCCTGCCACCAACTGAGAGGAACATGATACCACATGGACTGTATTCCCCCCAATACCCCCCTATGGACTGTATATCCCAGTCCCCCATGCTGTCCCTTACATCCTCCACACACCTATGGACTATATACCCCAACCCACTTTATCCTTCCCTTATTCCCACAATCCCCCCCCCCCCCCATGTTAATGTTTTGTTTTGTTTTGCTTTGGCAATGCTAAATGTATTTGATCCTGCCAATAAAGCTTTTTTGGATTTGGATTTGGATTTGGACAGGGGGAGACACAGGAGACAGGGGGACTGGAGACAGGGGGACACACAGGAGGCACGAGACAGGGGAGACACAGGAGACCGGGGGACTGGAGACAGATGGACACACAGGAGGCAAGAGACAGGGGGAAACACAGCAGCAGGGGCGCCTTAACCTACTGACCACCCAGGCAGCGGCTTGGAGCGGCTTTGATGGGGTAGGCGCAATAAATTACTGTCAGTCCAAGGGGAAATAAAAATTCCTGACCTGAAAGACCGTTGTAAGGGACTGGAGAGAAATAGATTTCCTTCTGTTTTAAGAAGGCAAATTACACCAAGCTTTGCTTTTTTAGTAAGAGGGCATTTTGGTAACTTTTATCCCCCTATACATTCCTAGTAGCTTGGGTCACCCTGAGCTGCTTGGATACTCTGCTCTTTTCACAAATAGCATTCTGCTAAGTCAGGGATAAAGAATCATTCAGAGTTCAGATTTATAGATACTCCCTAAGAAGAAGGTGTCTGGTTTATAACTGTTCTCTGCCCCCACCTTTCTGAGCCTGAGTGACTGACTGCCGTTTAAGGGTATGTAGAGAAAGTTTTCTACTCTCTGTTTTAAGAAGGCAATTACACCTAGCCTTGCTTTTTTAGTAGGAGGGCTTTTTGGTTCCTTTTATCCCCCTATACATTCCTAGTAGTTTGGGTCACCCTGAGCTGCTTGGTTACTCTGTTCTACTCTCACAAGTGTTTTTAGGAATGCATCTAATAAGGATTCATAGAAAGATTTGAGACAGTCCCTCAATATTCAGTGTACAGAGGTGACAGCGCCCTACCCCCAAATGTTACTGAGTCTGCAGAGCGAGCAAGACAAACAAACAAACCTTAAACTCTGCAGACAGCCTGTGTGCTCTGCTAGAATGTCCTGCATGTCTAGATGTCAGGATGATCGCCATGACTAGCTATGGAGCGGTAGGATCATCTGATGCTCTCTCCCTCTGACTGGGACACACAGCCTGCACTTCTCCCTGAGTTCCCAAGGACAGTGTTTGAAGTGTGTAATGGACACAGTGGGGGTTGCAGGTTTTGTCTTTCATTGTGAGAGAGTGAATAGGAGGGCAGCATCTAAAGCTCAAACAATGATAATGGACATGTAAGCAATGTGTGTAATTACATCCATCACTACTTATAATTAAAGCTGGCATAATAATGTATTTCCATTAATGCTGTCTGTTTGCCCTCTCTCTAATGCTATGTACCACCTCACGATTTTTCCAACGATTTTCCCGATGTCCATCAATTTTTTTTTGAGCGACAAGTAGTCATTTACACGATGTCGTGACATCGCTTAGCGTTGTGTGGTGAAAAATGACCGTCACTGAGGATCGGATCTGTAAGATCCTTGACGACACCCCATAAAGTACTGCGGTTGCTTGACTTCTCGTTGGTGCCCGTCCTGTAATGTCACGTGACATCTCGCATACCCGCTGGCAGGAAGATGAATCGCTGGACGCTTGTCATGAGGGACACCTCGCTGGATCCATCTTCCTGGGTTGTTGCAGTCACTGTGGTGAGTGTGGAGCTTAACTTTGCTTGCCCTCACCCTCTGCTCATGCTCCCTCTCCCACTGTCTCCCTGACCAAACAACTGCTACTTGGAGAACAATGTGCACAACTATGTACAATAGTCTGAGCACTCTTCAGGGGAGCCAGTAGCATTTGGAACTTGTATTGTGTATTTATGTAGCACTGACATCTTCAGCACTTTACAGAGTACATAGTCATGTCACTGACTGCTCACTGGAGCTTACAATTTAATCCCTACTATAGTCAAACTGTAATGTCCTACCATATTATTATTATGTATTCATATAGCACTGACATTCTGCAGCACTTTACAGAGTACATAGTCATGTCACTGACTGTCCTCAGAGTAGCTCACACTCTAATCCTACCATAGTCAGTCTAATGTCCTACCATATTATTGTTATGTATTTATATAGCACTGACATCTCCTGCAGCACATTACAGAGTACATAGTCATGTCACTGACTGTCCTCAGAGGAGCTCACACTCTAATCCTACCATAGTCATAGTCTAATGTCCTACCATATTATTATTATGTATTCATATAGCACTGACATTCTGCAGCACTTTACAGAGTACATAGTCATGTCACTGGCTGTCCTCAGAGTAGCTCACAATCTAATCCTACCATAGTCATAGTCTAATGTCCTACCATATTATTATTATATATTCATATAGCACTGACATATTCTGCAGCACTTTACAGAGTACATAGTCATGTCACTGACTGTCCTCAGAGGAGCTCACAATCTAATCCCTACCACAGTTACAGTCTAATATTTTAAATATAGGATTGTTTTGGGGTAAACCAGTTGACTTATTAGTATGTTTTTTAGGATGCAGGAAATGTCTGAAGACAGAAACTCCATGCAGATTTTGCCCTGGCCAATGTTCAAGCCTAGGACTCAGCACTAAAATGCAGTAGTGCTACCCACTGAGCCTCTATTCTACTCATAGATATCTGCTCATCCATGTCATCAATTCTGAGAATTTCTGACCCTCTACTACCCTTCCTCCCTCCATTCTACTTCTCTTCTCTTGTATCACTTACACTACAAACACACTGTGCTTATCTCCAGAATGGATTATGAATCAAACCATTAGGCCCAGTGCACACCAAAACCGCTAGCAGATCCTCAAAACGCTAGCGGTTTTGGGAGCAGATTTCAGAGCGATTCTAGGCATGTTTAGAGACATTTTCTAAACATGCCGAGCGTTTTTGTGAAGCAGATTACAAATCTTGTTACAGTAAAAGCTGTTACTGAACAGCTTCTGTAACAAATACGCCTGGAAAGCTGCTCTGATCTAGCGGTTTTCAGAGCGGTTTGCATTTTTCCTATACTTTACATTGAGGCAGAATTGCTTCTGCAAACAGCAAATGTGCAGCAGGAGGCACGTTTGCGGTTTGCTGAAAACCTCAAACCGCTGGTGTGCACCATCCCATGGAAATACATTAGCCAAGCGTTTTCACAGACAAATGCGGTTGGCGGATCGCTGCTAAAACCGCTCGGTGTGCACTGGGCCTTAAACGACCTTACCATATCAGCCCTTCAATGTCATGCTATACCCACTCCAGTCCTACCCCAACAGGTGGTAACATATCTGCATATCTCATAATGTTTGTGAAAAATTATTCTGAAAGGAAGAATGTCTTGCTTGATAATCCAATCTTGCAATGTGACTGCCATTGGAACTTGTAGTGTGGGTGTTGTATTTATTTGAGGTGCATACTGGCAGCATGTGCTGTATGGCATACAATGCTGATCATCCACAAGGCAAACTTAGGCAGCTGCCTAGGGTCTAGAGAGAGTTTAGGGGCCTGGTGGTTGCTAGTCCCCACCAAATCTAACTAAATAAGCCAGGTGACCATCAGTGGAGGGCAAAGTGTTATCTTGCCTAGGGCCCCATTTCATAGTTATCCCTCTCTGATGGCTTATATCATGTGTGAAGTGTTCTATAATGTATATGATTTTTGTTTTTGGGGGGCGCCACAGGATTTCTTGCCTGGAGTGACAAGGAGGCTAGAGGCGCCCCTGCACAGGAGACAGGGGGACACACAGGAGGCAAGAGACAGGGGGAGACACGGGAGACAGGGGGACTGGAGACAGGGGGACACACAGGAGGCAAGCGACGGGGGAGACACAGGAGACAGGGGGACTGGAGACAGGGGGACACACAGGAGGCAAAAGACAGAGGGAGACACATGAGACAGGGGGACTGGAGACGGGGGGGACACAGGGGGCAAGAGACGGGGGGAGACACAGGAGACAGGGGGACTGGAGACAGGGGGACACACAGGAGGCAAGAGACAGGGGGAGACACGGGAGACAGGGGGACTGGAGACAGAGGGACACACAGGAGGCAAGAGACAGGGGGAAACACAGGAGACAGGGGGACTGGAGACAGAGGGACACACAGGAGGCAAGAGACAGGGGGAGACACAGGAGACAGGGGGACTGGAGACAGAGGGACACACAGGAGGCAAGAGACAGGGGGAGACACTGGAGACAGGGGGACTGGAGACAGAGGGACACACAGGAGGCAGAAGACAGGGGGAGACACAGGAGACAGGGGGACTGGAGACAGAGGGACACACAGGAGGCACAAGACAGGGGGAGACACAGGAGACAGGGAGACTGGAGACAGAGGGACACACAGGAGGCAAGAGACAGGGGGAGACACAGGATACATGGAGACTGGAGACAGGGGGACACACAGGAGGCAAAAGACAGGGGGAGACACAAGAGACAGGGGGACTGGAGACACGGGGACACACAGGAGGCAAGAGACAGTGGGAGACACAGGAGACAGGGAGACTGGAGACGAGGGACACACAGGAGTCAAGAGACAGGGGGAGACACAGGAGACAGGGGGACTGGAGACAGGGGGACACACAGAAGGCAAGAGACAGGCGGAGACACAGGAGACAGGGAGACTGGAGACAGGGGGAAACACAGGAGGCAAGAGACAGGGGGAGACACAGGAGACAGGGAGACTGGAGACAGGGGGAAACACAGGAGGCAAGCGACAGGGGGAGACACAGGAGACAGGGGGACTGGAGACAGGGGGACACACAGGAGGCAAGAGACAGGGGGACACACAGGAGACAGGGGGACTGGAGACAGAGGGACACACAGGAGGCAAGAGGCAGGGGAGACACAGGAGACAGGGGGACTGAAGACAGGGGGACACACAGGAGGCAAGAGGCAGGGGAGACACAGGAGACAGGGGGACTGAAGACAGAGGGACACACAGGAGGCAAGAGACAGGGGGAGACACAGGAGACAGAGGGACATACAGGAGGCAAGAGACAGGGGGAGACACAGGAGACAGGGGGATTTGAGACAGGGGGACACACAGGAGGCAAGAGACAGGGGAAGACACAAGAGACGGGGACTGGAGACCGGGGGACACACAGGAGGCAAGAGACAGGGGGAGACACAGGAGACAGGGGGACTGGTGACAGGTGGACACACAGGAGGCAAGAGACAGGGGGAGACAAAGGAGACAGGAGGGACTGGAGACAGAGGGACACACAGGAGGTAGCGGCACACACAGAAGCAGGTGGCCAGGAGACGGGGGGCACATAAGAGGCAGGGAGGACACACAGGGAGACAAACAGGAAGTGGGGGACAGGAGAAAGGTGGTGACATAGGGTGCACAGGGACAGGAGATACACAGGAGGCAGAAGGACACACAGGAGGCAGGGGGACAGGAGACAGGGGGGCACACAGGAGGCAACGGAGCAAGAGGAAACACAGGAGGCAGGTGGACAGGAGACAGTGGGACACATAGGGGACAGGAGATGGTGGACACATAGGAGACAGGGAGAAACACTGATTGCAGGTGAACAATGGGACAAATGGGACACAGAGGGGACAGGAGACAGTGGGACCCACAGGAGGCAAGGGAACAGGAGACTGGGGACACACAGGATGCAGGGGCTCACGAGACAGGGGGACAAATAGGAGACTGTGGGACACACAGGAGGCAGGGGAACACACAGGAGATGGGGGACAGGAGACAGTGGGACACATAGGGGACAGGAGATGGTGGACACATAGGAGACAGGGAGACACACTGATTGCAGGTGAACAATGGGACAAATGGGACACAGAGGGGACAGGAGACAGTGGGACCCACAGGAGGCAAGGGAACAGGAGACTGGGGACACACAGGATGCAGGGGCTCATGAGACAGAGGGACAAATAGGAGACTGGGGGACACACAGGAGGCAGGTGAACAGGAGACAGTGGGACACATAGGGGACAGGAGATGGTGGGACACATAGGATATAGGGGGACACACTGATTGCAGGTGAACAATGGGACACAGATGGGACAGGAGACAGGGGGACACACAGTAGGCAGGGGCTCATGAGACAGAGGGACAAATAGGAGACTGGGGGACACACAGGAGGCAGGGGAACACACAGGAGAAGGGGACAGGGGGACATGAGAAATATGGACAGGAAAGAGGGGGACACAGGAGGCAGCAGGACAGGACACAGGGAGACAGAAGACAGGGGGACACATAGGGGACAGGAGACGGGGTCACACAGGAGGCAGGGGGACACACAGGGGATAAGAGACAGGAAGACACACAGGAGGCGGAGGGCAGCAGACAGGGACACACAGGAGGCAGGGGGCAAACAGGAGGCAGTAGGACACATGGGGACGGGAGGACACACAGGGGACAGGAAGACACACAGGAGGCAGAGGGCAGCAGGTGGGGACACACAGGAGGCAGGAGGGCAAACAGGAGGCAGGAGGACACATAGGGGACGGAAGGACACACAAGGGTCAGGGTGACAGATAGGAGGCAGGGGTACAGGAGACAAGTGGACACACAGGGGCAGGGGGAAACCCCAGGGGACAATGGAAAACCCAGGGGACAAGAGAAAAAGGGGGGCAGGAAAACACAGAGGACAGAGCAGCACTAACTCACAAAAGTCAGCTGCAGCATTCAAATCTTCTTCTCTGCCAGGCTCCAGTGAACTGCACCATGGGATGTAGACAGTGACCATGCCAGGCAGATGCTCCAGTCCCTGGCATTCTTCCTGCTTCCTCTCCTGACTCAACATGTCACTTCAGAAAAGGGGCAGAGCTACACAGAGCTCAGCCAGAGTCCTGACAAGCATCATCAGCCAAGGCTCTCAGTGCTGTGCATGTATGCAGGGCCAGATTTAGCACTCAGGAGCCTATAGGCACAGGTGTTCTGGCACCCTAAACCCCGCCCCTTAACACAGGCCACACCTCCAAGTAAAAATATTTTAAACTCTAATCCCTGTGTCATCATTAACTTTCCTTAGGTTTTTACACGCTAATCACTGTGTCATGTTACTAATTATGACATTAACCAGTAATTAGAGTGTAACAACAATAACAATAACAATAATATTTATATAGCGCTTTTCTCCCTGGGGATCCTAAGCGCAGTTACCATAGTGACATGACACAGGGATTAGAGTTTAGTATATTTTTTTAAGAATTAGGGTGTAAAATGCTGGAGTTCAGTGATATTAGCCAGGGATTAGACTGTAAAATCATGAGTGTGATGAGGATTAAAGAGCAGTGAAGATGGGGGATGAGGAGGACAGAGCATTGAAGTTGGGGGATAAGGACAGACCAGTGATGTTGGGGATGAGAAGGAAAGAAAAGTGACGTTGGGGATGGGGAGGACAGAGCAGGCAAACAGGAGGACGGGGAGAACAGAGCAGGCAAAAGGGGGGACGGGGAGGGCAGAGCAGGCAAACAGGAGGACAGAGCAGGCAAACAGGAGGACGGGGAGGACAGAGCAGAGAAACGGGAGGACGGAGAGGACAAAGCAGGCAAACAGAAGGACGGGGAGGACAGAGCAGAGAAACGGGAGGACAGAGAGGACAGAGCAGGGAAACAGGAGGACGGGGAGAACAGAGCAGACAAACAGGAGGATGGGGAGCACAGAGCAGGCAAACAGGAGGACGGGGAGGACAGAGCAGGCAAACAGGAGGACAGAGCAGGCAAACAGGAGGATGGAAAGGACAGAGCAGGCAAAAAGGAGGACGGGGAGGACAGAGCAGAGAAACAGGAGGACGGGGAGAACAGAGCAGGGAAACAGGAGGACAGGGAGGAGAGAGCAGGGAAACAGGAGGATGGGGAGGACAGAGCAGAGAAACAGGAGGATGGGGATGACAGAGCAGAGAAACAGGAGGACGGGGAGGACAGAGCAGGGAAACAGGAGGACGGGGAGGAAAGAGCAGGGAAACAGGAGGACGGAGCAGGAAAACAGGAGGATGAGGCGGAGAGAGCAGGGAAACAGGAGGACGGGGAGGACAGAGCAGAGAAACAGGAAGACGGGGAGGACAGAGCAGAAAAACAGGAGGACGGGGAGGACAGAGTAGAGAAACAGGAGGATGGGGAGGACAGAGCAGAGAAACAGGAGGATGAGGAGGACAGAGCAGAGAAACAGGAGGATGGGGAGGACAGAGCAGAGAAACGGGAGGACAGAGAGGACAGAGCAGGGAAACAGGAGGACAGGGAGGAGAGAGTAGGGAAACAGGAGGACGGGGAGAACAGAGCAGGCAAACAGGAGGACGGGGAGCACAGAGCAAGCAAACAGGAGGACGGGGAGGACAGAGCAGGGAAACAGGAGGACAGGGAGGACAGAGCAGGGAAACAGGAAGGCGAGGAGGACAGAGCAGGGAAACAGGAGGACGAGGAGGACAGAGCAGGCAAACAGGAGGACGGGGAGGACAGAGCAGGAAAACAGGAGGACAGAGCAGGCAAAAAGGAGGATGGAAAGGACAGAGCAGGCAAAAAGGAGGACGGGGAGGACAGAGAAGAGAAACAGGAGGACGGGGAGGACAGAGCAGGGAAACAGGAGGACAGGGAGGAGAGAGCAGGGAAACAGGCGGATGGGGAGGACAGAGCAGAGAAACAGGAGGACGGGGAGGACAGAGCAGGGAAACAGGACGGGGAGGACAGAGGAGGGAAACAGGAGGATGGGGAGGACAGAGCATGGAAACAGGAGGACGAGGAGGACAGAGCAGGGAAACAGGAGGACAGGGAGGACAGAGCAGGGAAACAGGAGGACGGGGAGGACAGAGCAGAGAAACAGGAGGATGGGGAGGACAGAGGAGAGAAACAGGAGGATGGGGAGGACAGAGCAGAGAAACAGGAGGATGGGGATGACAGAGCAGAGAAACAGGAGGACGGGGAGGACAGAGCAGGGAAACAGGAGGACGGGGAGGAAAGAGCAGGGAAACAGGAGGACGGGGAGGACAGAGCAGGAAAACAGGAGGATGAGGCGGAGAGAGCAGGGAAACAGAAGGACGGAGAGGAGAGAGCTGGGAAACAGGAGGACGGGGAGGAGAGAGCAGGGAAACAGGAGGACGGGGAGGACAGAGCAGAGAAACAGGAAGACGGGGAGGACAGAGCAGAAAAACAGGAGGACAGAGAGGACAGAGTAGAGAAACAGGAGGATGGGGAGGACAGAGCAGAGAAACAGGAGGATGAGGAGGACAGAGCAGAGAAACAGGAGGATGGGGAGGACAGAGCAGAGAAACGGGAGGATGGGGAGGACAGAGCAGGGAAACAGGAGGACAGGGAGGAGAGAGTAGGGAAACAGGAGGACGGGGAGAACAGAGCAGGCAAACAGGAGGACGGGGAGCACAGAGCAAGCAAACAGGAGGACGGGGAGGACAGAGCAGGGAAACAGGAGGACAGGGAGGACAGAGCAGGGAAACAGGAAGGCGAGGAGGACAGAGCAGGGAAACAGGAGGACGAGGAGGACAGAGCAGGCAAACAGGAGGACGGGGAGGACAGAGCAGGAAAACAGGAGGACAGAGCAGGCAAAAAGGAGGATGAAAAGGACAGAGCAGGCAAAAAGGAGGACGGGGAGGACAGGGAAGAGAAACAGGAGGACGGGGAGGACAGAGCAGGGAAACAGGAGGACAGGGAGGAGAGAGCAGGGAAACAGGAGGATGGGGAGGACAGAGCAGAGAAACAGGAGGACGGGGAGGACAGAGCAGGGAAACAGGACGGGGAGGACAGAGCAGGGAAACAGGAGGATGGGGAGGACAGGGCAGGGAAACAGGAGGACAGGGAGGACAGAGCAGGGAAACAGGAGGATGAGGAGGACAGAGCATGGAAACAGGAGGACGAGGAGGACAGAGCAGGGAAACAGGAGGACAGGGAGGACAGAGCAGGGTAACAGGAGGACGGGGAGGACAGAGCAGAGAAACAGGAGGATGGGGAGGACAGAGGAGAGAAACAGGAGGATGGGGAGGACAGAGCAGGGAAACAGGAGGACGGGGAGGACAGAGCAGGGAAACAGGAGGACGGGGAGGACAGAGCAGGGAAACAGGAGGACGGGGAGGACAGAGCAGGGAAACAGGACGGTGGGGAGGACAGGGCAGGGAAACAGGAGGACAGGGAGGACAGAGCAGGGAAACAGGAGGATGAGGAGGACAGAGCATGGAAACAGGAGGACGAGGAGGACAGAGCAGGGAAACAGGAGGACAGGGAGGACAGAGCAGGGAAACAGGAGGACGGGGAGGACAGAGCAGAGAAACAGGAGGATGGGGAGGACAGAGCAGAGAAACAGGAGGACGAGGAGGACAGAGCAGAGAAAAAGGAGGATGGAGAGGACAGAGGAGAGAAACAGGAGGACGGGGAGGACAGAGCAGGGAAACAGGAGGACAGGGAGGGCAGAACAGGGAAACAGGAGAACGGGGAGGACAGAGCAGGGAAACAGGAGGATGGGGAGGACAGAGCAGGGAAACAGGAGGACGAGGAGGACAGAGCAGGGAAAAAGGAGGACGGGGAGGACAGAGCAGAGAAACAGGAGGATGGGGAGGAAAGGGCAGGGAAACAGGAGGATGAGGAGGACAGAGCAGGGAAACAGGACGACGGGAAGGACAGAGCAGGCAAACAGGAATGATGGGGAGGACAGAGCAGGCAAACAGGAGGATGAGGAGGATAGAGCAGGGAAACAGGAGGATGAGGAGGAGAGAGACCAGTGAAGTAGTAGGATGAGGAACAGGGATCACCTTGACATTGTAGCTGTACTGCTGCTCGGTGACCTCCTATCAGGCACTGCAGCTGAGCTGGTCTGTCCTCCTCTTACTGCTCCAGGAACTCGGCAGCGGTGCTATCGGCAGACTGTGAGACTGTAGCATGGACCGAGGTGTGGAGCACGGAGACTGCCTGGCTACAATTGCTGCAGCCATGCTGGTTGCCTGCTTTAGTACAGGAGAGAGGGGCGGGGTGGATCTTTTTGCCTGCAGCCTACCTGTGCTGTGCCGCTTGAATCGCTCTCCTCTTTATCCCCGATTCCCTCTCCATCAGGCTCTGGGCGCACCGGCGCAGGCAGGCTAAGTCTGTGCGACTTGCCAGTAAGTGATGCCCGCCTCGCATTGGCCGCCCATCCACGTGGTTCCTCAAGCTGCCGGCCAGCCCAGCGGGCAGCAGACGGACAATCGCACCGCCCCCCGCCGCTTATGCACGCAGCTGTTGTTCACTCAAGTTGCAGTGCTGAGTGCAGGCATGGAAACGGCGGCCGGTGGGCGGGGAAAGGTAGCAAGCGGCTGCTATTGCGTTTTTTCAGTAAAAGGGGACATTACATGTACCCGCCCCTTGACCAATCAGGCGCTTGTAGGCACATGCCTAGTGTGCCTTATTGGTAAATCCAGCCCTGCATGTATGTGTGATGTCTCCAGTATGTAGAGGCAGAGCAGGATCCTGTAAACTGCAGTGTTCACACAGCGAGGGGAGCTGAATCACACAAACAGCATTGTCTGCAGTGGCCTGGGGCCCAGTGTGTGTGGCACTGTTCACCAGGCCCCAGATTCACTGGGCCTGCAGGCCCCTTGCCTCTCTGATGCCCTGTTGGCGGCCGTGGTGCCCAGTGCCCACTACAAGCATAATGGTGCTCCAGGGCCTGTGTTATTATCACTGTATTGTGTTTGAACTGTTGCATATCTCGATGTGTGACACTAGACAGGCCACTGACAACCAGAGCCATATTATAACACAAATGCATTGCAGTCTATGGGCATGAGGAAACACATTATCACACAAATGCATTGCAGTCTATGGACATGAGGAAACACATTATCACACAAATGCATTGCAGTCTATGGACAGGAGGAAACACATTATCACACAAATGCATTGCAGTCTATGGACAGGAGGAAACACATTATCACACAAATGCATTGCAGTCTATGGACAGGAGGAAACACATTATCACACAAATGCATTGTGGTCTATGGGCATGAGGAAACACATTATCACACAAATGCATTGCAGTCTATGGGCATGAGGAAACACATTATCACACAAATGCATTGCAGTCTATGGGCATGAGGAAACACATTATCACACAAATGCATTGCAGTCTATGGACAGGAGGAAACACATTATCACACAAATGCATTGCAGTCTATGGGCATGAGGAAACACATTATCACACAAATGCATTGCAGTCTATGGACATGAGGAAACACATTATCACACAAATGCATTGCAGTCTATGGACATGAGGAAACACATTATCACACAAATGCATTGCAGTCTATGGACAGGAGGAAACACATTATCACACAAATGCATTGCAGTCTATGGACATGAGGAAACACATTATCACACAAATGCATTGCAGTCTATGGACAGGAGGAAACACATTATCACACAAATGCATTGTGGTCTATGGGCATGAGGAAACACATTATCACACAAATGCATTGCAGTCTATGGACAGGAGGAAACACATTATCACACAAATGCATTGTGGTCTATGGGCATGAGGAAACACATTATCACACAAATGCATTGCAGTCTATGGACATGAGGAAACACATTATCACACAAATGCATTGCAGTCTATGGACAGGAGGAAACACATTATCACACAATACATTGCAGTCTATGGACATGAGGAAACACATTATCACACAAATACATTGCAGTCTATGGACATGAGGAAACACATTATTACACAAATGCATTGCAGTCTATGGGCATGAGGAAACACATTATCACACAATACATTGCAGTCTATGGACATGAGGAAACACATTATAACACAAATGCATTGCAGTCTATGGACATGAGGAAACACATTATCACACAAATGCATTGCAGTCTATGGACAGGAGGAAACACATTATCACACAAATGCATTGCAGTCTATGGACAGGAGGAAACACATTATCACACAAATGCATTGAGGTCTATGGACATGAGGAAACACATTATCACACAAATGCATTGCAGTCTATAGACATGAGGAAACACATTATCACACAAATGCATTGCAGTCTATGGACATGAGGAAACACATTACCACACAAATGCATTGCAGTCTATGGACAGGAGGAAACACATTATCACACAAATGCATTGCAGTCTATGGGCATGAGGAAACACATTATCACACAAATACATTGCAGTCTATGGACAGGAGGAAACACATTATCACACAAATGCATTGCAGTCTATGGACAGGAGGAAACACATTATCACACAAATGCATTGCAGTCTATGGACATGAGGAAACACATTATCACACAAATACATTGCAGTCTATGGACATGAGGAAACACATTATCACACAAATGCATTGCAGTCTATGGACATGAGGAAACACATTATCACACAAATGCATTGCAGTCTATGGACATGAGGAAACACATTATCACACAAATGCATTGCAGTCTATGGACAGGAGGAAACACATTATTACACAAATGCATTGCAGTCTATGGACATGAGGGAACACATTATTATCACACAAATGCATTGCAGTCTATGGACATGAGGAAACACATTATTATCACACAAATGCATTGCAGTCTATGGACATGAGGAAACACATTATCACACAAATGCATTGCAGTCTATGGACATGAGGAAACACATTATCACACAAATGCATTGCAGTCTATGGACATGAGGAAACACATTATCACACAAATGCATTGCAGTCTATGGGCATGAGGAAACACATTATCACACAAATGCCTTGAGGTCTATGGACATGAGGAAACACATTATCACACAAATGCATTGCAGTCTATGGACAGGAGGAAACACATTATCACACAAATGCATTGCAGTCTATGGACATGAGGAAACACATTATCACACAAATGCATTGCAGTCTATGGACATGAGGAAACACATTATCACACAAGAGATTTTTTGCGATAAAATATAAATTTTTCAACTGGAAACCGTGAACATGTGAGCTTTTTTTTGAAAATGTGTGAAATTACTTTTTTTTTTCAATGTGAAAATGACTTTGCAAAAATTTTCAATCAACACTGATAATACTACAGATAATGACGTACACAAAATATGGAGATTGGTGAATAATGTAGAATTGACAGACATAGGAATCACAGTGACAAATGTAACATGATGATCAGAATGCATAACAAATTGCAAGACACAAGCTTTTAGGACAGTTCTGTTGTCTGACACGCTGTGTGACACGGGAGAGACTTGCATTACACAGGAAGCAATCAGTAAGAGATTTTACACTGCAAAGTCTGATAAAAAAAAAGGTCAACAAACACACATTACACAATACATAAGAATGCCTTTAAAATATTATATGAACTTACAGTCCACAAAAGATTGGTTTTGGCTTTTTAAAAAAGTTAAACTCCCGAGCATAAAATGTGTTCACCTTCATGACCCCACCAATCATTAAGTCCCCTTCCTTGTAGTAGCCATCTATAATGTGTCTATGTAACATGCATCTGGCATCAGGCAGGGCTACCTCTTCACACACTGTTGAGAGAATCTGCAGCACTATGATCAGTGATCCCAACACACAGGGTCTACCCAGAAGTATCGTAGCAAGGAGGCTGGGCAGCATGGCACAGAGCATGAGGGCTGGAGACAGAGGAGCTTCTGGTGTGATCATCACGTGACCATGGCAAGGACATCTGCACTTACAGCAATAACCAAGGTCTGTAATATAGTATGTGCAACCAATATATATTTACTTGAGTCCCATAAAAATAATTTTCTGCTTGAAATATTCTGTTTTTAAAACAATCAGTTTACAGAAACAGGTTTTTGTCATGTTTAAAACTTGGGTATTTTTAGATCAACAGAATACATATGTGGAATAATTCACAAAACAACTTGCAAGATTTGGTCAGGACAAGTTTCAAGTGAAATTTAACTTTTAGCTAGAAAGCTTTGCTCTAAATATGTGTTAGTACCGCACAAGTCTTGTCATAACTTTTTTAAAAAATGATATATCCGGGGAGGAGTTCATGACCAACCGAGGACATGTGCCTTTAGAACTCCCCACATAAGCACCAAACTAGCAACCCCTTTCTTAGAAAACCTTTTATCCCCCCCCCCCCCCCCCCCCCCCCCAGTGGCATGGCAAAAGGTGGGTGAAAGAGGAGCATCGTGGGATCTACTTCACAACTGGCAGTTCCAGCTTCATCAACCCTGTGGCCTCCAGCAACCAATATGGTAGATCCATAATTACCCATGTGCCCATCCGCATGCTTTTCCAGCTCTAAAGCTCAGTAAGCCCGCACTCTGGAAGACATTTGGTGGCACCTCTGAGACCTCACCACTAAGTGGTACCTTAATGAGCAAACAAGCACAATTCTAACCTCTACTTGGACAGAATTTGCAGCCATTTAAGAGGCGTACATATGAATTGGCCGCTGGGAGACTTGGGCGCAGGACATAGCCGGTGTATGGCTTATCCTGCTGCTGAACAAGTTCCTGGCAGTAATGCTGCGAAATTTCGCATTGAAATTCACCATTTTCAATCGTAAGGTTAATGCAAAATGTATGGGTGAATGCGTAGTAAATTATGCAGTAATGGTAATGCGAAATTTCGCGCAACTGCTTAATTTTGCAAAATTACGTTGACGCGTATTTTGATTGATCTATGCTAAGAAATTTCCGCATTCGGGCACGTGCGTGCATACGTTTTTATGCATTATAAACATCATTGTACGCATTGATATGCACATATAATGCACACACACATTGGCAAGTTTAACGAAAAAATTAATACGCAAAATTACGCTTCGCAATTACGTTTCAATACAAAGTACTAAAAGACAACCAAACAGAAGTCCATATTGAACCAAATATTCAAAGAATCAATGCAACTCCAAGCAAGGTAAATAATAAATTTATTTAAGGAATGTTGATAAAAGCAATTAAAAAACCACACACAGAGCCCAACACTCTCCGTACAGCAGACAATGAATAAGTACTATGAAATAAATATGAAATATATATGTATCCTGCATGCATCATGGGAAATACTCATACCGTAAACATACATGAAAATCCAAATAGGCTGCCATGCAATAATATTTCCGTAAATACGTGGCAGTTGGTATGTAATAATGGTATCTAGTAGATCTGCTTACCCCCAAGAATGCTGCTGTCCGCTGGGCGAGGCTGGGCTCACTGACTGTCTGACGCGTATCGGACTACCGTCCTTCGTCGGAGACAGTGTGATACACTAGCGCATTGCCTTAAAAACCCTGTCCGTGTGCCTGAACGATCGGAGGGCGTGGCCACGCCCCCCGCCAGACTGGGTATCGCGTCATAGACGCGCAACCCCCTTCCGGCGCACCGCCGAGTCCAAGCCTCGCTCTCAATACACAGCAACACACGAGGGGGACTGGAGCGCAATAATAAATAACCAATAATTATTAATATTATGATAATACATAGAAACAGCATGAATATACAATAAGAAAGGTATCAAGAATGTATCAAAATAATACACATATATGTATATATAAATATATAAAGAAAGCACACTCGTGTACAGATATATGGCAACGATAAATAATGCCACACTGCCCTCTTGTGGTGAACATGGATAAATACATACATATAGAGAAACTAAGCAAAAACCTTGTGCTGGAAAGTGTAACACTGTATGCATGCCATATATACACGCAATTAGATACATATACATGTAGGGCAAATATATAAATATATAAAAATATCCCTATTCAAATACATGTCTCTCCAAAGAAATCAAGCCATGTGTGTGCAATTAAACAATATAATATAATATAAAGTGCCGGTAGTCCGATACGCGTCAGACAGTCAGTGAGCCCAGCCTCGCCCAGCGGACAGCAGCATTCTTGGGGGTAAGCAGATCTACTAGATACCATTATTACATACCAACTGCCACGTATTTACGGAAATATTATTGCATGGCAGCCTATTTGGATTTTCATGTATGTTTACGGTATGAGTATTTCCCATGATGCATGCAGGATACATATATATTTCATATTTATTTCATAGTACTTA
Organism: Hyperolius riggenbachi; assembly: GCF_040937935.1. NCBI lineage: Eukaryota > Metazoa > Chordata > Amphibia > Anura > Hyperoliidae > Hyperolius > Hyperolius riggenbachi. The sequence goes on from NC_090649.1 coordinate 35,429,706, forward strand.
TTCATTGTCTGCTGTACGGAGAGTGTTGGGCTCTGTGTGTGGTTTTTTAATTGCTTTTATCAACATTCCTTAAATAAATTTATTATTTACCTTGCTTGGAGTTGCATTGATTCTTTGAATATTTGGTTCAATATGGACTTCTGTTTGGTTGTCTTATGATTTGTTGGTCCATGAACATGTATTTATTGTATTACTTCTTCATTGTGCTCAAATCGTTGTTATGCTGTGTCAATACAAAGTACTGTCGCCATAATTACGTTATACCCGTCATTTCGTAAAATATAACGAAAAGTTTAATGCAAAAAATTTGAATGCAAAATTTTTTGAGAAATTTGTGAAACAGCTTTTTGGCCATTACGACCACTACTGGTTCCCGACGGCATAAATACTATTCCCCCTCCATGTCCAGGTGGGTAGTGGGAAATGATATAATTCAGCTTCCAGCTATTGCTGGAGGCCGAATTATAGTGTTTTAAGAGCAACTTCAGCTCCGACTTCTGACGGTGTTGAAGTTACTCACACTGCTCTGTCTATGGGACTGCGTCCAAATCTCCTGCGCTGTTATTACAGCGCTTGATTTAAGAGGCTCTCACCTCTACAAATACTAGGGTACATGATCTAGAGAAGGAGGTGACAACTTTACATACTCAGAAGAAGCAGGAGACCCTAAACTCCTTTTTTTACAGAATACAACTGGAAGACCTCCAGAACTGGAGCCACCACAACAATTTTAGGCTGAGACAACGCCCAGAGGAGATGTGGACTAAAGACCTACTGCCAACAGTGCATGAATTATTCGGCAGATTATTAAACAGGTCTGCAAAACAGGATTTAAAAATAGATTTTGTTCACCGGGCATCAAGACTTATCTTTCTTGTAGCATGTTCCACTAGGGACTTGGTTTGCAAGCTCCATCAATTTTCACTCAAAAAAGAGGTTTTAGCTGGAGCCAAAAGCTATGATACCATAGATTTTTTATGAAGATTTTTATGGAGCCTCCATCCATCTATCTGTTTCAACATCTTGCCCCAAGCACTGTGAGCCAGAGATAAGCACTTAAGCCTCTTTAGAAGGCCCTCTAACAATAAGGAGCAATTGCTCTACTGAGCCTTCTCCTTCCGCGTCATAGTGAAAATGGGCCCAACTCCTCTTGATTAAAATGATCTGTATTATTGCACGAGTGATTCTGTGTCTGAGACTTAAAAGACAACTTGAGTTGGTCAGAAAGGCAGTGGTGGATACCCTAGCTTTCAGATCTATAGTACAGTCCTGAGAAGGCTAGGCTCAAAGAGGCAAAGCTACAGTCCTGCTCTCCTGCCCGCCCACTGCACTTGTAGCGGCCACCCACGAAGTCACCCTGGAGCACCCATAGCACCCTGACATAAAGGCTCTATCAAGGTGCTATATGTGCGGTGAGAAAGAGAGCGGCGGAGAATGCATGGGGACGGCGGAGCTCTAGTTATGTTATGTATAGCTAGAGCTTAAGCATCTTTAAATATCCCTCCAGGACTCCCCGTTGGTCTGTTAACAGACCAATTGGGAACCCTGCAGGGAAATTTGAAGATGCTTTAGCCCTAGCTATAACTAGTATAGCTAGGGCTGTGCAGAGAGCGTTGGTGTGTGTCGTTGGGTGCGGCAGAGATCTTCAATCAAGCTCTTTAGAGGATATTGGCATGGGACTTTTCCAAGGATATTGGCGTGGTAACATTTTTTCTAAAGGTACAGTTAAGTATTTATGGTTAATGAAGTAAAATAAAATACTTTTTTCATTGTTGTGCTTTTATTTCATTTAACCCTTTTTGTAAGTAGTGGTAGAGCAGCACTTCTGTTGATAGTTGCTCTGATGTGCCTGGCTGATAGGGCTCACAGCACTACAGGATCTTCTCAAAAAATTAGCATATTGTGATAAAGTTCATTATTTTCTGTAGTGTACTGATAAACATTAGACTTTCATATATTTTAGATCCATTACACACAATTGAAGTAGTTCAAAGCCTTTTATTGTTTTAATATTGATGATTTTGGCATACAGCTCATGAAAACCCAAAATTCCTATATCAAAAAATTAATGTAACATTTGCGAAATCGTTTTCGCGGTCAGCGCACAAGATGCGCACTGACACAGCGAAAACTCTCCACAAGCATTATAATTGGGTGAACCCAGGCTAGGTGCAATGCACCAGCAAAGGGCAATTTCCACCGGCAGATGGCGCTGTGGAGTGCAGACGAGCACAGCCTCTGCACAGCCACAAATGCCAGATGGGAATTGTACAGATCTAAGACAATGCGGGGCTGAACAGCCCTTAAAGAGAAAGAGCACAGATACAGGATGAATGTGTGTTCACCAATCTAGTCGCGACCCTGCGAAGGTGAACACACATCAGCAGAAACAAAAGCAAGAACGCGATCGCGAGAAAGGCGATTGCCAGAAGTGACACAAGACTGATCAGAACAGAACTCAAAAGTAGCAAAGGCACAGCAAACGACAATGAGAAAATAACGAAAATAACAAACGCTAATTTAACGCGAACACCGCACTCATTCGCAACAGCGAACGCGTTTACAGCGCAATCTCCGCACATTAAGCGCAACAGAGACAAGCACGCCTAACTAACAACCGACAGACAAACACGAAACAGAGGACGTGAGCGCTTGCTTAGCGGTTACCTCACCGAGCCTACAGCAAGCGTTCGTATCAGACAAGACAGACAAGGGGAAAACAGGAATAAGAGAGGAGCGATCCACTGCTCTTTCCATCAGAGCGAGTGCGATCCGGATTCAGGAACAGGCTAGGGAAGATCCACTGCTCTTTCCGCCAGAGCGAGTGTGATCCGGGTACAGGAACAGGGACACAGATCAGAAGGATCCACAGCCGCTACCGCCAAGGGCTAGTGCGATCCAAGCAAGACAGGCAAATGAGATAGCTGGTAGCAACCGCTGCTCCAGCTTACACTCCAAGAACATAGATCAGAAGGATCCACAGCCGCTACCGCTAGACGCTAGTGCGATCCAAACACGACAGACAGATGAGGTAGCCGGTAGCAACCGCTGCTCCAGCTTACACTCCAAGAACTTAGATCAGAAGGATCCACAGCCGCTACCGCTAGAGGCTAGTGCGATCCAAGCAAGATGAACATAAGGGGTTTCCAGTAGCAACCGCTGCTCTGGTTAGCACCCCAGACAGACAGAACGATTTCCTGATGCCCACCGTTGGCGACAGGACAATCGCAGCAGAGAGGCAATACAGACAAAACAGATAACAATCTAACTGCACTAGGGAAACTGCCTAGTGCAGTCCCAAGAATTACTCTAAGATAACTTTGACAAGAAATAACATGGCTGACACTCTAGGAGTGTTTCAACAAACCCTGAAGGGATGACCAGCAAAGGACTCTGGGAAAACATAGCTTTTTATACTGCCAGCCTACAAAGGAGGCAGCTGGGTGATTTGCATAACCAATATATGCAAATCCCTCAGCAGCAGGACAGGTCTGGAACTTGCAAAGAAAAGACAGGTCTCTCTTCCAGAGACCTGCAGCCCAAAGACTAGAGGAATGGTCAAACAGCTGTCTGCCTGTGCAGCCAGCTGAGCGGATCATTACAATTAGCATATCATGAAAAGGTTCTCTAAACGAGCTATTAACCTAATCATCTGAATCAACGAATTAACTCTAAACACCTGCAAAAGATTCCTGAGGCTTTTAAAAACTCCCAGCCTGGTTCATTACTCAGAACCGCAATCATGGGTAAGACTGCCGACCTGACTGCTGTCCAGAAGGCCATCATTGACACCCTCAAGCAAGAGGGTAAGACACAGAAAGAAATTTCTGAACAAATAGGCTGTTCCCAGAGTGCTGTATCAAGGCACCTCAGTGGGAAGTCTGTGGGAAGGAAAAAGTGTGGCAGAAAACGCTGCACAACGAGAAGAGGTGACCAGACCCTGAGGAAGATTGTGGAGAAGGACCGATTCCAGACCTTGGGGGACCTGTGGAAGCAGTGGACTGAGTCTGGAGTAGAAACATCCTGAGCCACCGTGTGTACAGGTGTGTGCAGGAAATGGGCTACAGGTGCCACATTCCCCAGGTCAAGCCAGTTTTGAACCAGAAACAGTGGCAGAAGCACCTGACCTGGGCTACAGAGAAGAAGCACTGGACTGTTGCTCAGTGATCCAAAGTACTTTTTTCAGATGAAAGCAACATTTGCACGTCATTCGGAAATCAAGGTGCCAGAGTCTGGAGGAAGACTGGGGAGAGGGAAATGCCAAAATGCCTGAAGTCCAGTGTCAAGTACAGGTCAGGCGCTTCTGCCGCTGTTTCTGGTTCTGCCTGTACACGGTGGCTCTGGATGTTTCTACTCCAGACTCAGTCGACTGCTTCCACAGGTCCCCCAAGGTCTGGAATCGGTCCATCTCTACAATCTTCCTCAGTGTCCAGTCACCTCTTCTCATTGTGCAGCGTTTTCCAGCCACACTTTTTCCTTCCCACAGACTTCCCACTGAGGTGCCTTGATACAGCACTCTGGGAACAGCCTATTCGTTCAGAAATTTCTTTCTGTGTCTTACCCTCTTGCTTGAGGGTGTCAATAATGGCCTTCTGGACAGCAGTCAGGCCGGCAGTTACATAGTTACATAGTTAGTTTGGTTGAAAGAAGACATACGTCCATCGAGTTCAACCAGTACAAAGTACAACTCCAGCCTGCTCCCTCACATATCCCCGTTGATCCATAGGAAGTCTTACCCATGATTGCGGTTTTGAGTAATGAACCAGGCTGGGAGTTTTTAAAAGCCTCAGGAATCTTTTGCAGGTGTTTAGAGTTAATTAGTTGATTCAGATGATTAGGTTAATAGCTCATTTAGAGAACCTTTTCATGATATGCTAATTTTTTGAGATAGGAATTTTGGGTTTTTATGAGCTGTATGCCAAAATCATCAATATTAAAACAATAAAACTGTGAGGAAACGCGGAAAAGCCGCAAGGGCTCAGAGTGAGGTGGCTGTTTCCGTGTCCAACATGGCGGCACAATGCGGAGAAACCGCCGCATGGGCAGAGCGGCGGAGTCCGCGTTGGAGGCGGCAGATGACATGGATGGCAGAGTTGCTGACAGTGCAGCTGAACGCGGGGAAACCGCCGCTCCCTTAGAGACCGGGGCGGCGGTCCCCACGCTTGAGTCTAGAATCACATTGCAGGACATATCTGGTGTGGCTGGGACTGCTAGTCCACACGGATTCGGAAGGACGCGCGCGCGCGCTCAGAGGCAGAGCTTATATGGCAGCCAGAAAAGGGTCAGCTGACCAGGCCGGTCAGCTGACATGTTCACCACTTACCATTGGTCCAGCACTTGGGGAGGCGCTGGAGAGTACCTCACTATATATACTGGGTGCTGGGCATTCTCTGGTTGTCTGCCGTTGCGATCGCGGCGTGGTGGCACTCAGACCTTGTCCGTATCTGTGTTCTAGCATAGTTTCCAAAGGTGTTGACATCAAGGCGTTCATACCTTAGCATTAGGAACATTGAATTGTATTGTTTGTTGTGATCTTCTGCCTGTCTGGCCACTTCTTTGGGCTCTGATCTTGTACCTTGCTATTTCTGATATCCTGTTGCCGAACTCTGCTCGTTCCTGGACTCTGTACTTGCATTCTGATTCTGTACCTTATCTGTCTGTGTGTTAACAAACTGGCTTGCCGACCTCGAGAACTGACCTTACAGTTAGAGGCAGTTCCCAGTCCTGTTAGTGACACCCTCTCTTTCGGGTGTCACTCACGCTCTGACCTTCCTACTCTTAGCCTGGCTCCTCCCTCCTGGAGAGTCTAGGCCATAGGAAGGAACATTCTTCTGGTTATATACTCAAAGTATGCTGTTGCATCTATAGACTCACTTGTTCTCCTTGGTGTCCAGAGGTTAGTAGATATATCTGATTGTCGGTGATACTGCAGATCACCAATGGTCGGGTATGTTCTGTATTCCTGGTGAGACTGCAGTTCACCGGTAATCAGACCCTCTCTGTGTTACACCGATCATTACAAAAAGGCTTTGAACTACTTCAGTTGTGTGTAATGAATCTAAAATATTTGAAAGTCTAAAGTTTATCAGTACATTACAAAAAATAATTAACTTCATCACAATATGCTAATTTTTTGAGAAGATCCTGTAGTGTCCCAGTCAGATTTTCAAACAAATTGTAAGCCGGCACCACCCATGTATCATGCTCTTTTAGTTTATTTAAAGATTGACAGACATATTCAGATACAACGTTTCAGAGGCGGACCTCCTTTGTTAAGTTATGCCTGTGTCTCAAATACAAATCACTAAAACATCACTTTATATATCATCACATCAATATGGATAAACCAATCACGTCATGTTATCGGCCTCTGGTGACCACTCCCCTCCCATCCAGCCAAGCGGACCATATTGGGAACTTCACTACACATACCTATGACGTGTCTCTACACGGACGTCCTCTCCCGTGTGGGTATGCGACTAGAGGGCAGGACTTCCCTGTCCGCTGGCCCGAACACACCCGTCTAGCCGGCGACCAATCAGAACAGAGGATCTATTTGACCTCATCAGGTTCACGCCCCTCTAGGAGCAGACTTGATGGGGAACCTCTGTTGCTGTGTGCGGTGCTAGCACTGTTCGGTTGGATTGGCTACAAGGCTACCACGTGTATAAACACATAGTCGCCTTCTGGTCTGAATGTGCATTGTGGCCGCCTACCAATAGGAGCTAGACAGATGTAAACAAAGCCCCACATGCGCCGGGAACCAGTGCATAGGGCTTGAGTCTACCTCGCATAAGGCGGCTATGAGCCGCCTGTCAGTCGCCCTCTCTCAGAGCGAGCACTGATTCGCTCATGCTGGTATGCACAATAGACGCCCACCCCTCCAAAGGCACACCCACATAGGAGGTCACAGGGACTTAGCAGTTACCAAGGAAACAGTAAACACTCTATGTTTCTAATCATACAACATGTATGCCAGTAATAATGCAGCAAGAACTATTATTCTTAATTATTCATTAGATCAAAGGAAGCATATCATATTCTCTATTCATGCCCCATGGTTCAAGTGTGTCAAATCTGTGAATCCAGATTACCTCCTTATAAAGGAGTTTTTTTACCCTATCACCCCCTCTCCTCAAGGGGGGTACTTGTTCTAGAATCTGGAAACGCAGCTGGCTCACACTATGTCGAGCCTGTACAAAATGGGAAGATACAGCTAATTCTTTTTTGCGTGTTCTTCTAATGGCACTCTTATGAGATGACAGCCTGACCTTCATGGCCTGAGTAGTCTGACCTATATACAGCATGCCACAAGGACATTTAAGGGCATACACTACATATTTTGAATTGCAATCAAATTGTCCATGTATTCTATATTTAACCCCTGTATATGGATGACAAATCTCTTTAGCTTTAATAACACTACTACAATGTACACAATTAAGACAAGGGAATGTACCATCTGGTCTACACAATCTATCAAACAACTTTTTTGTACCCACATCTGCATGTACTAATTTATCCTTTAGAGTTGGGGCTTTTTTATATGACATTAAGGGAGAATTCTGTATCTCAGCCACCTCAGGCAAGCCATCTCTCAGTGAGTGCCAATGTCTCCGTATAATATTAGCTATTTTATTACTGCATACATTATACTGGCTTACAAATGGAATTCGTTTATTTTGTCCTCTTTTCTGATCACATCGATCCGCCAAATCTCCCTGAAACTTTGACCTAGCCCTGCCCAACATATTTCTTGGATATTTTCTTTGCAAAAACTTTTTCTCCATCTCATCCAATCTAGCAGTTTTTATAACTTGATCTTTAACAATTCTATCAACTCTCTGATACTGACTAAAAGGGATAGACAATTTGGTGGCTGGGGGGTGAAAGCTCTCATAACTTAAGGTAGAATTGGTGTCCGTAGGCTTAATGTATAAGTCTGTGCTTAGCCTACCCAGGGACGCCTGTACCATTGTGTCAAGAAAGCTGACCTTCCCCAATTCACTATGGATAGTTAATTTAATCGATGGACATAACTGATGTAATGTATCCACAAATTCTACTAGGCTCGAATGTGGCCCCTCCCACATGCAAAAAACATTGTCTATATCTCTGTACCAACATAGGGCATGTTTAGTAAACAGCTTACTCGTGTATACGAACATCTCCTGATAGGCATTCATAAAGATGTTTGCATAGGATGGGGCCACATTTGAGCCCATTACCATACCTTGTACCTGTAAATAAAAAGAATCTTCAAACAAAAAATAATTACACATTAGCACCTGCTTCATTAAGTCATAAAAATGTAACCTGATCGCTTACCTATAGTGGCAGGGATTGATTCAATTTATTCCCCGTTAGCCAAATATTTGGACATTGCACTTAGACCATACGTAATAGCTGGAAAATTGTATCTGAGAGATACTACTATGTTTTTGGAGGAGATTAATAAGATCTCATCAATACCTATGGGAGCATATTTGGGGATGTTGGATGTTGAAAGCCTCTACACCTCCATCCCACATGATGGAGGTGTAGAGGCGGTAGAACATACCTTGTTCTGTGCGTCAGGTTTTAATAGCGATCAGGTTATATTTTTATGTGACTTACTGAAGCTGGTACTAACGTGTAATTATTTTTTGTTTGAAGATTCTTTTTATTTACAGGTACAAGGTACGGCAATGGGCTTGAATGTGGCCCCATCCTATGCAAACATCTTTATGAATACCTATGAGGAGATGTTCGTATACATGAGTAAGCTGTTTACTAAACATGCCCTATGATATAATATAATATGATATGATATGATATGCTTCCTTTGATCTAATGAATAATTAAGAATAATAGTTCTTGCTGCATTATTACTGGCATACATGTTGTATGATTAGAAACATAGAGTGTTTACTGTTTCCTTGGTAACTGCTAAGTCCCTGTGACCTCCTATGTGGGTGTGCCTTCAGAGGGGTGGGCGTCTATTGTGCATACCAGCGCGAGCGAAACAGTGCTCGTGCTGAGAGTGGGTGACTGACAGGCGGCTTATAGCCGCCTTATGCGAGGTAGACTCAAGCCCTATGCGCTGGTTCCCGGCGCATGTGGGGCTTTGTTTACATCTGTCTAGCTCCTATTGGTTGGAGGCCTCGATGCAGATTCGGGTTGCTGGCCACGTCAGACCTGGAAGGCGTCCACGTGTTTATACACGTGGTAGCCTTTTAGCCAATCCGACCGATCATAATGGTAGTATGGTTTATGCTATGCCAGCTTTAGCATGTAGTGTGGTTCATGGTCTAGAGGGTAAGACAGATACCTACTACACACTGAGTCCTTGGTTCAAATCCCAGCTATGGTATATAAGCATGCTTTTCGAAAAGTACAAAGTATTGCAGTCACAAAGATCAGCTGGACTGCCAGGCAACTGGAATTGTTTACAGGAAACATCCATATCACTCTCAGTTAAGGTTCCCTTTAAAGGAGAACTGTAGTGAAAGGTAAATGGAGGCTACCATATTGATTTCCTTTTAAGCAATACCAGTTACCTGGCTATCCTGCAGATCCTCTGCCTCCAATACTTTTAGCCCTAGACCCTGAACAAGCATGCAGCAGATCTGGTGTTTGACATTTTTGTAAGATCTGACAAGATTAGCTGCATGCTTGTTTCTGGTGTGATTCACACTACTGCAGCCAAATAGATCAGCAGGGCTGCCAGGCAACTGGTATAGCTTAAAAGGAAATCAATATGGCAGCCTCCATATACCTCTCACTACAGTTCTCCTTTAAGCAACCTAATGTTTCTATTGCATTGAGCATAATGGTGAATTTTAGGCCAGCTTCACTTACTACTGTAGTGGTACAGTGGTTAGGGTGACTTGCCTATCACACAGTGAGATCTGTGTTCGATTCCCAGCTATGGTATGATGCATACTGGTTTTTGAAATAGTATAATTCCCTGGCAGGAGAGACCCTCCTCCCTCCGGTAGGAGGGAGGAGGGAGGAGGGAGGCTAATTAAAATCTCCCTAGCAGAGTGTGTAGCAGCTGTCCCATAACTAATTAGTGTAGGCAGACAACTGAGTTAAATGGTATAAGGACCTAGCTTGGAGGAGGAGGAGGAGGGAGGGTGGGTCCTCCAGCAGTGATGTGTATTTCAATCAGGTGTGCCTCCAGGTATCAGAGCTGTTGAAACATGTTTTCTATCATTTTTCCAGCCAGTAGAATTTTTTCAAATTTTCAAAGTTCGCCTACCCATTGAAGTCTATTGCGGTTCGCAAACTTTTACGCGAACTGAACCTTTCGCAGAGGTTCGCGAACAGGGTTCGCGAACCGAAAATCGGAGGTTCGGCCCATCTCTAGCCAGGACTTCATATTCTGGCTATATCAGCCTGCAAGGGGGAAAAGGGGTTAAGGAGGCTCGGGGGAAGGGGGGGGCACATCATTTTTTAAAATATTTCCCACACTCTGACTATTAGAAAAAAAAGTACATTTATATACATCTTAAAAGAGAGAAAAACACAAAAGGGACACTGAGAGCCTGATATGGTGTACTATGTAAGGATTCTAAGGAGGGGTAATGAAGAGTTAGTAAATTATACTCACAAACCAGGGTTACCGAGTAGGCAACCACTGTGAAGGCAGGTGGGGAGATTAGATCTGTCCCCACTCAGGAATAAGAAGTCGCTCTCTGTGGATAGGAAGAAACGTATAATGTCTTCCACCCTTCCACCAGGGTGGGCAGACAATCGATGCAAGTGAACAGAGGTGCCAACAGGATAAAACAACGAGATAAAAGTTTTAAAACATGGACGTGGCAGCAATGGTTAAGTGGCCACTCGAAAGGACACTCGGGTACACATGTGTTAAAGGGTATAACACAAACAAAAATGTATTTATACACTCCACAGTGTTATACCCTTTAACACATGTGTACTCAAGTGTCCTTATACTTGGACTTTGCAAAGGCCTTCAACACTGTTCCCCACAAAAGTCTGGTGCAAAAGTTGAGGATGCAAGGACTGGGGAAGAGTCTGTGTGCATGGATAGGGAACTGGCTAATGGCCAGAAAACAAAGAGTTGTGGTCAATGGATCATACTCAAAATGGGAGACTGTTAGCAGTAGGGTCCCACAGGGGTCTGTACTGGGCCCAGTGCTCTTCAATTTATTTATTAATGACCTAGTAGATGAAGTAGTGAGCAATGTTGCTATTTTTGCAGATGATAAAAAATTGTGCAGAATCATCAACTCTCAGGAAGATAGTATCATATTGCAACAGGATCTGGATAGGATGGCTATATGGGCACATACATGGCAGATGAAATGCAATGTTGAAAAATGTAAAGTCATGCATTTTGGTTGTACCAATGGTCTAGCACCATACAAAATAAATGTGATACAGTTGGGGACATTAAACTTAGAGAAGGACTTAGGAGTACTCATCGACAACAAGTTAAATAATCGTACTCAAACCAAAGCCGCTGCAGCTAAAGCTAACAAAATTTTGGGATGCATTAAAAGGGAAATAAAAACTCGAGATGCTAGCATAATATTGCCCCTGTTTAACTCTCTAGTAAGACCACATCTGGAATATGGAATTCAGTTGTGGGCACCACATTACAAAAAAGATATTGCAGTTTTAGAGCAGGTGCAGAGAAGAGCAACAAATTTGATGTGTGGGATGGAAGGTCTCACTTACCAAGAAAGGTTAGATAAACTGGGTTTATTTAGTCTAGAGAAAAGACGCCTTAGAGGGGATCTAATTAACATGTATAAATACATCAGAGGGCAATATAATAGCTTAGCGGATGAGCTTTTTGTCCCTAGGCCTTCTCAAAGGACTAGAGGACATGATCTGCGCATGGAGGAAAAACGTTTTAGCCATTTATTTAGGAAAGGGTTCTTTACAGTAAGAGTGATTAAGATGTGGAATGCATTGCCACAAGAAGTCGTTAGGGCAAACTTTATACCTGCATTTAAAGGGGGCTTAGATGCTTTCCTTGTGTTGAAAGACATCCATGGCTACAATTACTAGGTAATGCCTAATGATGTTGATCCAGGGATTTTATCTGATTGCCATCTGGAGTCGGGAAGGAATTTTTCCCTTTAGGGGCTAATTGGACCATGCCTTGTAAGGGTTTTTCGCCTTCCTCTGGATCAACAGGGATATGTGAGGGAGCAGGCTGGTGTTGTACTTTGTTCTCTGGTTGAACTCGATGGACGTATGTCTTTTTTCAACCAAAATAACAATGTAACTATGTAACTATGTCCTTTGGAGTGGCCAGTTAACCACCGCTGCCACGTCCATGTTTTAAAACTTTTATCTTGTTGTTTTATCCTATTGGCGCCTCTGTTCACTTCCATTGATTTATATACATCTGTCATTTTACCGCATTTAAATCACAACTTTTTTTAAACATACATTTTCTCAAAAACTATAAGGTATTTTTGAAAATGTGTTTGGCTCTTGTTCCCACCACTGCCCTCCTTAACATGCCCTACAAATTTGGTGTTTGTAGCACATCACATAAGGTGGCTTTGCTATTAACCACTAAAGTCGGTGGCCGTTGAAACACTTCCCACACTCAGACCAAAAACTTTAAAATCCATTTTCTCAAAAACTGTAAGGTCTTTTTGATTTGTTTTCCTCTTGTACCCACTGTCCTTCTCCACATACCCTGCAAATTTGGTGTTTCTAGCACATAAGGGGGCTTTGCTATTAACTGCTAAAGTCATAGTTACATAGTTATTTAGGTTGAAAAAAGACATACATTCACCGAGTTCAACCAGAAAACAAAGTACAACACCAGCCTGCTCCCTCACATATCCCTGTTGATCCAGAGGAAGGCAATAAAACCCTTACAAGGCAGGGTCCAATTAGCCCCTGTAATGAATAGCGGAGATGCTGCCGCGCGGTCTGGCGGCGGGGCGGCTGTCTCCGCGTTCAAACCGGCGGTTTCCGCACAGCAACATGTGTCTGGTTTGCCTGGGCCTTCTAGTGCACACAGATAGAGAGCTACGCGCGTGCCAGAAGACAGGACCTTTATGCCAGCAGGAGAGGTATCAGCTGATCAGGACGATCAGCTGATCCCAGCGGAACTCCTGATTGGCTGAGTGGCTGGGGGCGGCGCTGCGGAGTGCTGTAGTATATATAGATCTTGCTTGTCAGTTGCTGGTTGTCTGCCGTTGCGAATACTTACGTGTGAGCACTCAGACCTCAGTCAGATCCTACAGTTTGTTAGAACCAGTTGGAACTGGGAATTCACACTTAGCCAGATTACGCTCTTGATGTTTACTTTGTCATCTCTGTGTTATACTTTAGACCAGTTCCAGGGTGTTGAGACCAAGGACCTCACACCCAAGCATATAATTACTGTGTCATTACTGTGTTATACTTTAGACCAGTTCCAGGGTGTTGAGACCAAGGACCTCACACCCAAGCATAGGAGACTGTGTTATTCTTTATACTAGTTCCCGGGTGTCAAGACCAAGGACCTCACACCTCAGACTAGGATTGTGCTTGATATCTGTTATGACCTCTGGCTCTGTTGACCTCTCTCTTGCTTTCTGATTCGGAACCTCTGCCTATCTGTCTACCCGTTGCCAACCTTGCCAGTACCCGGTTACCAAATCAGCCTTCTGTCTCTGTACCTTGTCTGCTCGTGTGTTGCCGACCTGGCCTGTCTGAACCTTCTGACTGTCACTTATCCCTTGAGTGAGCAGTCTGTCTATATTACCCGTGACACTAATCCACCAGGTGTCAGTTAGCTGCAAGGATCTTCTGCTCCTCAGAGAGTCCTTCCTGCAGTCCAGCCAGTGGCCTCTACCCCATAGGAGTCCACTGGCTGCAGTACGGTCTGATTCCCAATCCATCAGGGAATCACTGGCTGCAAGATTATCTCTATCTCCTCCGCTTAAAGAGATAGTCCCTGCACAGTCAGAGGCCGCCTGCTCCTCAGGTGGTCACTGGCTACAGTAGTATCTGTATCTCTCGCTCCACGAGAGATAGCCTTACAGTTGCACCAAGCACTTACACACATTAGGTGTCCAGAGGTTAGTCATACTTGTATTATTGGTGATTCTGCAGATCACCCATAATCAGGTATACATCTGTATTGTTGATGATACTGCAGATCATCAATAATCAGATACTCTCTGTGTGCTGACACCAATCGTTACAGCCCCAAAAGGAAAAAAATATTCCTTCCCTGGATCAATATCACTGGGCATTACCTGGTAATTATAGCCATGGATGTATTTCAATGCAAGGAAAGTGTCTGAGCCCCCTTTAAATGCAGATATAGAATTTGCCATATCTACTTCTTGTGGCAATGCATTCCACATCTTAATCACTCTTACTGTAAAGAACCCTTTCCTAAATAAATGGCTGAAATGTTTTTCCTCCATGCACAGATCATGTTCTCTAGTCCTTTGTGAAGGCCAAGGGACAAAAAGCTTATCTACCAAGCTTTTGTATTGCCCTCTGATGTATTTATACATGAATAATTAGATCCCCTCTAAAGCGTCTTTTCTCTAAACTAAATAAACCCAGTTTATCTAACCTTTCTTGGTAAGTGAGACCTTCCATCCCTCATATCAATTTTATTGCTTGTCGCTGCACCTGCTCTAAAACTGCAATATCCTTCCTGTAATGTGGTGCCCAGAACTGAATTCCATATTCCAGATGTGGCCTTACTAGAGAGTTAAACAGGGGCAATATTACGTTAGCATCTCGAGTTTTTATTTCCCTTTTAATGCATCCCAAAATTTTATTAGCTTTAGCTGCAGCTGCTTGGCATTGAAAATTGTTATTTAACTTGTTGATGAGTATGCTTAAGTCCTTCTCCAAGTTTGATGTCCCCATCTGTATCTGTTTGGTCATACCAATGATCTAACACTATACAAAATAAGAGAGGGAGACACCGAGAGCCCAGTAAAGTGTAGTATGTACTGGATTAGTGAGGTGGAAAAAATGGTTTGTAAGTATTATACTCACTAGACTTACCTCCCCAATGTAGCAGTTGGCTGATGGTGTAATGGTTAAGGGTTCTGCCTCTGACACGGGAGACCAGGGTTCGAATCTCGGCTCTGCCTGTTCAGTAAGCCAGCACTAATTCAGTAGGAGACCTTTGGCAAGTCTCCCTTACACTGCTACTGCCAATAGAGCGCGCCCTAGTGGCTGCTGCTCTGCTCTGGCGCTTTGAGTCCGCAAGGAGAAAAGCGCAATATAAATGTTTCTTGTCTTGTCTAGACACAAGATAATGTTGATTTTTCAACAAAGATAATTCATGCACATACTCCAAAATTTTGCAACACGTTTTGTGGGCACATCCCACTTCATCAGGCTATAAACAGGAGTACAACAAGTGTAGGACAGAGGAAACAGTGATAGCTAAGTACCCTAGTACAATGAGTTCACATTATGTCATAATTCTTTATATATATATATATATATATATATATATATATATATATATATATATATATATATATATATATAGGCAGGGTGTATGTGTGTGTGTGTGTGTGTGTGTGTGCGCGTGTGTGTATGAGTAAAAACATGGACAAATGAAATAAAAAAAACATATTTATACAGTGTTGTTGATTTTCATATACATGCGTGCAATCCTATATATATATATATATATATATATATATATATATATATATATATATATATATATATATATATATATACACACACACACATACCGTATATACTCGCAAGCAAGCCGAATTTTTGACCCCCCAAAAGTGGGCCAAAAGTTGGGGGGTCGGCCTGCTTGCGAGTCATGGGTGGGTGGGTGGGTGGATAGGTGCTGTCCCTCCCCGCTCCCCCCGCGGCCACCGCTCCTATTACCTTAGGCGGCGCCGCTGCCTCTATCCCCGTCCTCCTCCGGTAACTCATTCACAGCAGCGCGCCCCCCGCTGCTGTGATGACGCAGGAAACCATAGAGAGCGGTTCCCATAGTAACGGCATCGCGCTACAGGAAGCCGCTCTCTATGGTTTCCTCGTCATCACAGCAGCGAGAGGCGCGCTGCTGTGAATGAGTTACTACCGGAGGAGGACGGGGATAGAGGAAGCGGCGCCGCCTGAGGTAATAGCAGCAGCGGCGGCCGCAGGGGGAGCGGGGAGGGACAGCACCTACCCACCCACCCACCCATACTGGGGCACTATGCTAGCTATATGGGGCACTATACTAGCTATACTGGGGGCACTATACTAGCGGCACTATACTAGCTATACTGGGGGCACTATACTAGCTATACTGGGGGCACTATACTAGCTATACTGGGGGCACTATACTAGCTATACTGGGGGCACTATACTAGCTATAATGGGGCACTATACTAGCTATAATGGGGCACTATACTGAGCACTATACTAGCTAAACTGGGGCACTTCACTAGCTATACTGAGCACTATACTAGCTATACTGAGCACTATACTAGCTATACTGAGCACTATACTGAGCACTATACTAGCTATACTGAGCACTATACTAGCTATACTGGGGCATTTTACTAGCTATACTGAGCACTACCTACCTATACTGAGCACTATACTAGCTAAACTGGGGCACTTCACTAGCTATAATGAGCACTATACTAGCTATACTGAGCACTATACTAGCTATACTGAGCACTATACTAGCTATACTGGGGCATTTTACTTGCTATACTGAGCACTACCTACCTATACTGGGCACTATACTAGCTATACTGGGACATACTGGGGGATCACGCGGCCAGCGTTTCCTACCCCCGGCTTACATGAGGGTCAATCATTTTTTCCTGTTTTTTGGGGTAAAAGTGGGGGGGTCGGCTTACATGCGGGTCGGCTTGCTTGCGAGTATATACGGTATATGTGGATATTACTTTTAAAACATTATTCTTTATAACGAAAAAATACCCTATATTATCAAAACAACAGTTTGGTGTGCAGTATCATTCTATTCAAGTGATTATTAAGTGGTGCGAGATGGTGTTAATATAAGAAGAACAGCTGGGTCAGAGGAATCTCCTATTTCGTTAGTGAGGCAACGGTGAAAAGAAAGAGTTCTGTAACATGCTTGCCCCTTAAGGGAACTGACAGGTGTCCAAATGTTAAATGGACAGAGTTCTTACCTTGTGCCATGGGTAAATCAGCTTAGCGCCTCTGTGTCAGGCTGCCGTTTGTTGGCGCTTTTTATTATAGGACTAATTGGGTAATGGGGCCCTTGTTGGCCAATCAGAGGTTTCCCTCTGTGTGACAACCACGCCGCACGTCTGATGACGTCACGCGCGTGCGTGGTTACATTGGAGTCAGTGAGTGTTGGGTTTTGTAATTGTCTAGGTCAATGCAGTTGTTGAAAATTCTTTGGTATTGGCTATATGGTGTATTACGAATCCAAGGTTTGTGATGAAAACTGTCAAAATGCATGTAATTATTTGTGTCAACGGGTTTGACAAAGGTTTTTGTTTTTATTGAGTTGGTTGGTAGTCCATGGTAGTGGGATGATGGTGGAAAGTGAATTTAAGGCCTGCTAGGTTGGAATTTAGGAATTGGACGAAGGTAGGGATTAATTGTTTTCTCCTCTCCATATGAAAAACAGGTCATCTATGTACCGTTTGTACAGAATGATGTGTTCAGTGAATGGGTTGCTATGGTTCATTTTTTGATGCTCTATATAGCCCATGGTGAGGTTTGCGTAGGATGCGGTGAATGAGCTGCCCATGGTAGTGCCGCTGGTTTGTTGAAAGATTTTGTCTTTGAATGTAAATATATTATGGTTTAGAATGAACTCTGTGCATTGGCAAACAAACGGTTGCTGAGCTGGGGGCATGTCGGCATTGGAGGAGAGGCCGTGAGACCAAAACTGTGTGGAATATTTGTATATAGTGAAATCACGTCACACGTGAGCCATACATAATCTGGTTGCCAGTCAATGTTTTGAAGGAGTTACATGAGGCGTTGGGAATCTTTGAGGTATGAAGGAAGCATTTTTACATGTGATTGTAAATGATGATTGACAAAGCGGGATAGGTTGCTGGTGATTGAGTTGATTCCGGGTGGTTTGTTGAGGCTTTTTTGGATCTTGGGGAGGTAGTAAAAGAACGGGGTTAGAGGATCTTGGTTGATGATGAAATTCCTTTCGACGATGTTATTGAAGAATGCTGTATTGATAAAGGATTTTAATACGGTGTTGTGTTCTATGGTGGGATTGGATGAGAGTTTCTTGTAATGTATGGGAATCTCTATGAGGCTTCTTCTAAATAGTCAGTTTTGTTAAGCATAACTATCCCCCTCCTTTGCCCGCTGGTTTTATTACAAGATACTGGTTCTTTTTGAGCGTGTTAAGGCTAGAGTTGGGCCGAACGGTTCCAGGCGAACTTTGGGGGTTCGCGTTCGCCTGCATCAGGCGAACTTTTGCGGAAGTTCGATTCGCCCCATAATGCTCTATTAGAGCAAAATTTTGGCCCTCCATATCATTGTCAGCAGACATGTTATTGTCAAACACTGCTCTCAGTGCTAGAGAACCCGCCCACCCTCCCTTCAAGCTAGGTCCTTTATACCATTTTACTCAGTTGTCTGCCTACACTAATTAATTATGGGACAGCTGGTACACACTCTGCTAGGGAGATTTTAATTGCACCTCCCTCCACCCCTTCTACCTATTCCCTCCTACCGGAGGGAGGAGGGTCTCTGGTCTCCTTTGTCAGAGGCAGCGCCCTTATCCATTACACCATGCAGCCACTGCTTACAGATATTTAGCCAGACATGGCCTTCTCTTTTGTGTTATTTGTCTTGTCTACTTTTTCTCTTGTATTGAGCATAAATAGTAAATTTTAGGCCAGCAATTTCAGGCCAGCAATTTCAGGCCAGCTTCAGTTGGTATAGTGGTTAGTGTGCTTGTCCACCATACAGTGAGACCCAGGTTCAAATCCCAGCCAATGTGAGTTGGCTTTTATGCTACAAATCCTTAAAGGGAACCTAAACGGAGAAGGATGTGGATTTTTCCTTTTAAAATAATACCAGTTGCCTGAATCGCCTGCTGATCCTGTGTCTCTAATACTTTTAGCCACAGCCCCTGAACAAGCATGCAGATCAGGTGCTCTGACTGAAGTCAGACTGGATTAGCTGCATGCTTGTTTCAGGGTGTGATTCAGCCACTATTGCAGTCACAAAGATCAGCTGGACTGCCAGGCAACTGGTATTGTTTACAGGAAACAGCCATATCACTCTCAGTTAAGGTTCCCTTTAAAGGAGAACTGTAGTGAAAGGTATATGGAGGCTACCATATTGATTTCCTTTTAAGCAATACCAGTTACCTGGCTATCCTGCAGATCCTCTGCCTCCAATACTTTTAGCCCTAGACCCTGAACAAGCATGCAGCAGATCTGGTGTTTGACATTTTTGTAAGATCTGACAAGATTAGCTGCATGCTTGTTTCTGGTGTGATTCACATTACTGCAGCCAAATAGATCAGCAAGGCTGCCAGGCAACTGGTATAGCTTAAAAGGAAATCAATATGGCAGCCTCCATATACCTCTCACTACAGTTCTCCTTTAAGCAACCTAATGGTTCTATTGCATTGAGCATAAATGTTAAATTTTAGGCTAGCTTCACTTACTTCTGTAGTGGTACAGTGCTTAGGGTGACGTGCCCACCACACAGTGAGATCTGGGTTCAATTCCCAGCTATGGTATGATGTATACTCATGTATGTATTCCCAGCTATGGTATGATGTATACTCATGTATGTATTCCCAGCTATGGTATGATGTACCAGCTATGGTATGATGTATACTAGTTTTTAAAATAGTATAATTCCCTGGCAGAAGAGACCCTCCTCCCTCCGGAAGGAGGGAGGAGGGAATGGGTAGGAGGGGAGGAGGGGAAATTAAAATCTCTGTAGCAGCTGTCCCATAACTAATTAGTGTAGGTAGGCAAATGGTATAAAGGACCTTGCTTGGAGGAGGGAGGGTGGGCGGGTCCTCCAGCAGTGATGTGCATTTCACTCAATTAGGTGTGGCTCCAGGTATTAGAGCTTTTAAAACATGTTTTCTATCATTTTTCCAGTTGATAGAATTTTTTAAAACTTTGAAAGTTCGCCTCCCCATTGAAGTCTTTTGCGGTTCGCGAACTTTTTCGCGAACCGAACCTTTCGCGGAAGTTCGCGAACAGGGTTCGCGAACCTAAAATCGGAGGTTCGGCCCAACTCTAGTTAAGGCCTGTTCGTTCTTGGTGTCAGGTTGGAGTTCGATAAGTGGTCTGTTAACTGTAGGGATTGTAGATCTTCTAGTACTAGTGAATAAAAAGAAGATAGAAGGTAGAAACATGATCTGCCCTTTAGATTGGTTGTTATGTATTTTTCGGTTGCAATGGTATCTGATTGTGCAGTGACAGTTGTTAAGTTATCGTCTGTTGTTATGATGAATGTAGTATCGGGTTCTGTTTGGAGGGTTTTCAGGTTTTTCTTGATGGCAAAGTGACATTTTAAGGTTAGTTTTCTGATGTAAGTGTAAATAGCTCAAACATGTTGGAGGATTTATTTGGGCAGTACGATAAACCTTTTTCTAACAGTGTGATTTCATGCTTAGATAGTATGTGTTTGAATAGATTGAAGGTACATTTTGTTTGCTGGGGTGATTCTTGAGGGTTTATGTGAAGGGGTTTTTGTTCTGTTTCTTTTTTTCTACTACCTTTTCCTCTACTGCCTCTATTTCTGATTCTGCTAGAGGTCTTTTCAAGTTGTTCCTGGGTTGTAAGATTGTGTGGTTTGCTATGGGGCTGGGTAGTTTCGATGTTAGAATGTTCTGGGTGAGGCTGGAGGGGAGTTCTAAAAAAGACAATATCAATGTGTCATTGGGTTTTTCATTTTGGGCCAGGGATATGTTAGATTGATTCTGCACTGGTTGAAAAAAGTTTTTGATTAACCACTTCACCCTTTAGTGTTTTTTCACCTTATGCATCCAAGCAAATTTTACCTCCCATTTATTCACCAATAACTTTATCACTACTAAACACAATGAAATGATGTATAGGTTGTTTTTTCCACCACCAATTAGGCTTTCTTTGGGTGGTACATTTTGCTAAAAAATATTTTATTCTAAATGCATTTTAACGGGAATAGTAAGAAAAAATTTTAAAAAATTCATTATTTGTCAGTTTTCAGCCATTATAACTTTAAAATAATACATGTTACCATAATTAAAACCCACGTATTTTATTTGTCCCGCTTATTACACCATTTAATGATGTCCCTATCACAATGTATGGTGCCAATATGTTATTTGCAAATAAAGGTGCATTTTTTCAGTTTAGCATCCATCACTATTTACAAGTTTATAATTAAAAAAAAATATATTAGTAATATAACCTCTTGACCTGCATATTAAAAAAATTCAGAGCCTTAGGTAACTATTTATGGTTTTTTTTGTAATTTTTTTTTAAATAAAAAACTTGATTTAAGTATTTGTGTGTGTGGGTGGGGGGGGGGGGGGGGTAAACAGTTAATTTTAAATGTAAAAAAGTCTATTCATTAAAAAAAAAAAAATGTAGATGTAGTTTTACTATTTTGCCACAAGATGGCCACAGCCGATTTTTTTTTGGCTTCCTGTAAGCGTACTTACAGGAGGTGAAGAGGGGATGTGTAACAGAACAATTGTGGCTTCTCCTACGTCCAGCATGCATATTTGGACGTAGCAGTGTAATGATCTGCTCTGCTGTCTGCACAGGCAGACAGATTTTTGACCATTTGTTAGGTCTGAGTGCTGCAGGTCCCTGGAAAAGAGACCTGTCTCCACTCTGCAAGCTGCAGAGTTGCTTTTCTAGTGAGGAATTTGCATCCACTTGTCATGCAAATTGCTTAGCTGCTTCCACTGATGGCTTGCAGTATAAATACCATTTCCTCCCAGAATTCCTTGCTGGTCATGATATTTTGTTCCTGCTTACTTGCCTGCTTACTTTTTGCTAATATTGCTATCTTAGAGTAGTTCCTTGGGAGTGCCCTAGCATTCCTGTTAGCATAGTCAGGTTGTTTGTTACCTGTATTGCTTTGTACTGTCTATCTGTTGCGATTGTCTTGCCACCAGCGGCGGTCGACAGGAAATCGTTCTGTCTGTTGGGATTGCATTTGCCCTAGCGGTAGAGGTGGTGGTTCCTTCTGTATTCTGCCTTAGGAGTGTAGCCAGAGCAGCGGTTGCTACTGGCTGCTCAATCTGTCTGTCTGTCTGGAACAAATGCTTGCTGTCGTTTCAGTGAGGTAACCGTTTAGCAAGCGTTCGCGTTCTCTTTTGTTTTCGTGCTTCTTTGGTTAATCAGGGTTGGTACGCTTTGTCGCTATTGCGTTTCTCATGTGGCGACCGTGCCGCGCACGCGCTTTGTCGCTATTGCAGCTAACGTGTGGTGACCGCATGTAGTTAGTCCTGTCTTCTTCTGTGTGTTGGATTACTGTTTTTTATCAGTTCTGTCTTTATTCTGTTCCTTTGCTCTGTATTACTCAGTCTGGTGTCGCTATTAGCAATCACCATTCTTGCAATTGCGTTCCCACTTGGTTTTCATTGTTGTGTGTTCACCGTTGCCGGGTGGCGACTAGATTGGTGGACACACATACATTCTGTCTCTGTGCTCTCTCTCTCTCTCCAAGGGCTATCTTGCCCTATATTGCTTCACCTCGTACAATTCCCATCTGGCATCTGTGGCAGTGCAGAGGGTTTATTCCTCTGCATTCCACAGCTCCATCTGCCGGTGGGAATTTCCCTCTACAGGTGCATAGCACCATAGCTGGGTTCTGTTATTTTATACGCTTGTGGAGGATTTCCGCAGTGTCAGCGCGCATCTTGTGCACTAACCACGGAAATAATTCCCCAATCGTTACAAGGAGCGACATCCTAAATGCTAAAGTGGTTAATGTTTGTTTTTGGGGGAGCTGTTGGTGAGGGGAAAGAAAATGCTGTTGTGGAACAGGATTGTGAGTTGAGGAGTCCCGAGAACTCGGGGGAGTGAGGTTCTGAGTTGTAAATACTAATTTGTGATGTTCTAAGTGCTGTGGGTGATTATTCTGTGGCGATATCCTGATTCTCTTTATCAAGGGACTTATTTGGACCATTATTGCAGAAGTTGTAGTTGGGGTTGGTAATTTGTAGTTGTGTAATAGGGTCTGGTTTATCAGTATTATTGGACAATACAGGTGTACTGGTTGTTGGGAGGGTTTTTTTTATTTCTTTTGGGGTGTTTTTTTTTATCCTTAATTTGTGGTCTCGGGGGTTTGGGTTTGGGGGTTGGACAGCACGCCCAATGTCTTGGGTATGAAGGCACTGGTAGGTATCATGGGGGCAGTGAAGGATTGGGGGTTTGTTTGAGTTTCATTCGTGGTAGTGTTATTTTATTGGGTGTCCATGGTTTCTGTGGTAGATAGTGCCACAGTTGGATTTGGGGTGTTTGGTGTGGGTTCTGAGGTGGGTACAATGGTGGGTGGTTGGAAGGGTGATGATGGAAATGGAGGATATCTATATGTGAAGGGTGGTGGGATTTTTAGACTCATAAGTGGTAGCGGAATTGGGAGTGTGCCTCCTAAAGGTGTGTGTCCTGATGTGGGTACAGGAGTGGCTGGGAGGGGTCTAGGTTTTCGTTCCCTCTCGCGGTGTTCTGCGTATGCCAGACGTTCTCTGTGAACTCATTGTACTAGGGTACTTAGCTATCACTGTTTCCTCTGTCCAACAGTTGTTGTACTCCTGTTTATAGTCTGGTGAAGTGGGATGTGCCCACGAAACGCGTTGCAAAATTTTTGGAGTATGTGAATAAATTATCTGTATTGAAAAATCGGCATTATCTTGTGTCTGCATTAGGAAGGTAAGTCCACCACTAGCCTCCCTCCTTTTTAAACTTTTATCAATATTTTACACTACTGGCGCCTCTGGAACAGTGTTTACCATATAAAATGTTTATTTTGTATGGTGTTAGACCATTGGTATGACATTTTTCAACATTGAATTTCATCTGCCATGTATGTGCCCATATAGCCATCCTACCCAGATCCTTTTGCAATATGTCACTATCTTCCTGAGAGTTGATGATTCTGCACAATTGTGTATCATCTGCAAAAATAGCAATATTGCTTTCTACTGCATCTACTAGATCATTAATAATAAATAAATTGAAGAGCACTGGACCCAGTACTGACCCCTGTGGGACCCAACTGCTAACCGTCACCCATTTTGAATAAGATCCATTGACCCCACCTCTTTTTTTTTTCTGTCCATTAGCCAGTTCCCTATCAATGCACACAGACTCGTCCCCAGTCCTTGCATTCTCACCAGACTTTTGTGTCAACATATGTCAACATTTACAGGAACAAACAGAGCTATTCACTGAAAAAAAAAGAAAGAAGGGGGGACTGGAAGAACACTGAGGGAGTTGACAAACAATTGGGGGGGGGGGGGGGTTGGAAGAAGCCCCAGGTAAGCAAAAATCTTTTTCTCTCATTCATCAGGTGCACATGAATAAAAATGCTTATTGTTAACAATATTACTTCATGAATTATTTAGTAAGTGTTAGTCCATTGTAAATGTTTTCCTCACCCTGATTTACATTCTGAAAATAATCACAAGGGGCTACATCTTTACTGCTGGCGGGGTACATCACTATGGAATGTTTGTTTGTTTCCAATTGTTCCAAAGTGGTTAGAAACAACACCTGGTGTTCCTGAATGCACTCATAAGAGAATTCTGCATAATAAACAGTGTGGGCTAATCATTACTGAGAGGCCAGGGCTGCATACCAATATACAGCAATAGTATCTCAAAAAAGTGAGTACACCTCTCATATTTTTGTAAAGTTACCACCACATAAGCTTGACGCTATCTGTACCAAATAAGTTATTCTTTATCTCAGACATATGAAAAAGAAGACCCCGAGAGCCCAATATAGTGTAGTATGTCCTGGTGATAGTAGGATTGATGAAAAGAGTAATACACTTATACTCACAAAGTAGGGTTACCACACAGGCAAGCACTGTAAATGCAGGTGGGGAGATTGGACCTGAACCCACTCAGGACTAAGAAGATGCTTTCTGTGGATCAGAAGAAAGGGGGTAACACCCTTCCACCAAGGGTGGACAGCCAAACCAATGGCCATGAGACCCAAGGCAGGATCTATTCTGAGTAGAGCCTGTCCTGTAAAATTGCTGCATGGTCTGGGCCACCATATTGCTGCTCAGTTTTAGGGTGTTGGCAATCTTCTTATAGCCAAGACCATCTTTATGTACAACAGTTCTATTTTTAAGATCCTCAAAGGAGTTCTCTACCATGAGATGCCATGTTGTACTTCCAGCTACCGGTATGAGTATGAGAGAATGTGAGAGCAATAACACAAATTTTAACATACCTGCTCCCCATTCACACCAAAGACATTGTAACACTAACGAGTAACATGACCTCGGGGAGAGAAAATGTGTAGTTGGGCAGAATTTTGGCATTCTTCTTTTGGGGATGTACTCACTTTTGTTGCAAGCATTTTAGACATTAACCTGTTCCCCGTACCCATCGTCAATAAATAGTGGCTGTGTGTGCACAAAGTCACATGCACCCCCACTTATTGTCATAGTGCACTTGTCCTATTTGAACAAGAAAAAGTACATTTTGCAGTAAAGAGTTAATGGCTGTGTGTTGAGTTATTTATTGTTCTAGAAGGTGTACACCGACATTTTACATTGTATCTAAGTTTCATATCTTCAGTGTTGTCCCATGAAAAATATAATGAAATACACGCGCTTATCTTCTATTTAAGTCAGGTCTAAGAAAAATAACATAGCATTTAGGAAGAAAGATACAGCAAAATAACCCAGCACTGGAGGACAAGATGGCAAATATCTCCACCACCACCATGTTGATTCCTGATGAGCTCAGATAAGTGGGAACAAATGCTGTCCACACACTGAGAAATATTAGCATGCTGAAACTTATGTTTTTGGCTTCATTATAACGATCTGGGAAATCCTTAGCTAGAAATGCAGTGGCCAAACTTGTCAGAGATAAGAGTCCAATGTAACCAATTTCTAAAAAGAAAGCTGGGACTGAACCCACATTGCATAATAAGACCACTGTATCAGTGTCTATGCTGACATCTGGAAATGGTGGAGAAGATGAGATCCATGAGATTGAAAGTAAGATCTCGACTAGAGAACAGACACAAATCATTGTTATGGACCACCTAGTCCTCAAGAGTTTCTTCAGTTTACTTCCAGGCTTTGTGGCATTAAAGGCAATAATGACAATCAAGGTTTTAGTCAGTATTGTAGAGACAGAAACTGTGAAAGCTGCTCCAAAAACTGTTGGTTGCAGAAGACAACTTATATTTGAAGGCTGACCCATGAATAGCAACGGACAGAGGAAACTGAACATCAGGGAAATAAGAAGTATGTAACTTAAAGTTCGATTGTTGGCTTTCACAATTGGAGAAGCTTGAAACTTCAAGAATGTTCCAAAAATAGCCACTGTTGCAATGAAGAACAGCACAGAAAGAGATGTGATCATAATGCTTAAACTTCCCTTGTAGGAAAGAAGTTTGATATCCTTTGGAATACACTGATCTCTGTTTTGATTGTGTTTCTCAAAGGTGGAACACTTGAAGCATCTTTGGGAGTCTGAAAATGAGATTTAAATAATAGTATTAATCTGTTATTACTGTTATTTTTGCTAGTAAGGACTTACATTATTGTTTGAGTACCCAAAACCACATAATGGAAAATATACACCTTTATTTCCAAATAGAATATTGTCGCCATACATTGTACTAGAGACACAATTTAAATGGTGTAATGACCGGGACAAATGGGCAAGTAAAATGTGTGGGCTGTAATTAGTATGTTTTATTTTAAAACTATATTAGCTGAAAATAGAGAACTAATGATTTTCTTTTCTTTTTGTTCACTTTAAAATGTGTATAAAATAAAATAATTCTCAGCAAAAAAAAGTACCTCCCAAAAAAACTTAATTTGTGGCAAAAAAACAACAACAATGTATAGAATAGATCATTTCAGTGTGATAAGTAGTGTTAAATGTATAGCCGAATAAATGGACGCAGTGCTGAAATGTGAACATTGCTCTGGTGTTTAAGGGGAAAAATCCTTGGAGGTAAAGTGGTTAAAATGGTTGGATGACGGAAATGAAGATTCTGTGGACCATCCATTGCATCTTCTAAGCCAAGCAACTGAAATGTATACTTAGGCTGGGGAGAGGTAAATAACGTTATTAGCCTCCTTGCCGGTTATCCCGAGCTCAGCTCGGGGTAACCTGCGCAGGAGGATTTCTCCGGCCCCGCTGGGCCGATTTGCATAAATTTTTTTTTGTTAAAAGCAGCTAGCACTTTGCTAGCTGCTTGTAACTTCTGATCGCCGCCGCTCGCTGCTAATCCGCCGCAATCCGCTGTGCTGACCCGCCTCCCCCCCTCCAGACCCCTTGCGCAGCCTGGCCAATCAGGGCCAGGCAGCGCTGAGGGGTGGCCCGGGATTCCCTATGACGTCCCGTCATCCCGCCCCGTCGCCATGGCGACCGGGGAAGCCCAGCAGGAAATCCCGTTCTGAACGGGATTTCCTGCTTACTCCGATCGCCGGAAGCGATCGGAGTGGCTGAAGTAAAGAAAAAAAAAAAAAAGTGCTGCGTTGCCTCCTTGCCAGGGGAATTAGACCGGCAAGGAGGTTAACAGGCTGAAACAAGGCAAAATACTGTTTAAAGAATGTTGGAGAAATGTTGTAGGCACCTCCTCAATTTTTAGGGTCAGCCCAGCAAACACCATTAAAATCAGCAGAGAGTTAGGCTAAGTTCACAGAGGGACGTTAAAGTCGCGCGTTAAAACAGCATTTAACGCAGAATAACTCACTGCAATGAAAAATCAATGCCCTGTTCACAGTGCACACGTTGCGTTTGTGTGTAACGTGTAGCATTATTAGAAAGTGCTGCATGCTGTGCGTTATACACGTTATTAGCTGCGTTGGACTGTTTGCACATGCTCAGTAATGACTTGGAAGCATACTTTTCATTGCCTGTATTTTTTACTGTATCTGCTGTATGCGACGGTAACGCTGCGTTGCCACTTTTTGGGCGCGTTGCGTTGTAAGCTTGCGGTGCGACTTTAACGTGGCATCAAAACGCAACGTCCCACTGTGAATCTAGCCTTACTGTCAGAAGATGTGCGATGCAACTCAGTGTTGCTCGCAAATTTTCGCCAAGGTAATTTCTGCATCGAAAATGGCATTTTTGATAAAAAAAAAATTAAAAAAAAAATGTGCAAACGCGGAAAACAATATTTTTACAATGAAAATGCAAAAATAGTTATTTTTACTGTGAAACACAAAAATTTATATTTTTACAGCAAAAATGTAAACATTCTTTATTTTAGCCTGAAAATTCAAGAAAAATGCGAAAAATCACAAATTTACTTACAAAGTGATTTCTGGTGGCATTTTCGCTCAAAAGTCGCATTTAGCCTTACATAGTTACTTGCGTTGAAAAAAAAGACATCCATCCATCGAGACTTTTTTTCGCAAAACTAAATGCAGAAAGAATATCATCATTTTCGCTCATAATGACATTGGTTCAATGTGGCCAATAGGGATTCACAAAATGTAAAACTGTCCCTGCATGTGCAGGGGCCACAACAGAACAGTTAACTCACCTAAACCGACGCCTGTCAGCAAAGCACTCCACACCGCTCTCCATCTTCTAACATTTCTGCCTTTACAGCCAAAGTTCAAGCTGTAAACGCAGAGTTGTCGGAAGATAGAGAGCGTGGAGCATATTGACCACTTGCATAACATGTAATACCATAGCAATGCACATGTTACCTGTGTACCGCTAGTTGTGCTAATTGCATGATGCAAACAACATAATATATTACCAGTTGAGTTGGATATTTCCCCATCTGGGCACTGGACACAGTCATAGCAGCATGGAGATTCCTTGTCTCGCTTCACTTTTCTGTATCCCACTGTACAGGACTCACAACACACACTCTGCGGCATCTTGGTGTAAAACAGACAAAAGTAATTATTATTATTATTTATTATTATTTGTATTGATTTATAAAGCACCAACATATTCCTTGGGGTGTACAAAGTAAGAAACAAACATGGGGTGCATAATACAGACAATAATGTACACCAATATACAAGATACATAAAGGGACACCGAGCAGTGCAGAAACTATGGAAAGATGCATATCATTTTAAAGCTCTCTTTCTCCTCTTTCCAATGATATATAAACCGCCGCCCTACGCCTTTTAGTTTTCGCTATTTTAGCAATTGAATTTGCCGCGGCCGCGAATTCGATCACGAAAATAGAGAAAACTAAAAGGCGTAGCGCGACGATTTAGGTGTCGCCAGAAAGAGGAGAAAGAGAGCTTTAAAATGATACCCATCTTTCCATAGTTACCTTGTATTACACAGGGCGACTTTTTCTCAAAGTCAGCAGCTCCATTCAGCAGAAAAAGTCGGCGATGTTATACAATGTAACTATGGAAAGATGGGTATCATTTTAAAGCTCTCTTTCTCCTCTTTCTGGCGACACCTAAACCACGGCCCTACACCTTTTAGTTTTCTCTATTTTCGCGATCGAAATCACATTTCGATCGCGAAAATAGCGAAAACTAAAAAGCATAGGGTGGCGGTTTATATATCATTGGAAAGAGGAGAAAGAGTGCTTTAAAATGATATGCATCTTTCTATAGTTTCTGCACTGCTCGGTGTCTCTTTAATTAGTGACAAAATACAAAAATGATACAAAATACAAAATACAGAATTGGTAATGACCGTGATAAACGTAATATGATAAATAAAATGTATAATGATTTCCAAGAAACAAAAGGGGGAGTGAGCCCTGCCCTTGCGAACTTACAATCTAAAGGTAATGGGGGGAAACAAGAGGAGGGGTAGTATACAACAAATATATAGAGGCAGTGTGCTTTAGGATACCTAGTAGGAGTGCAATTTGGTCTTAGGACAAAGGGAAGTGGCCTAAGGTAGCGCATATGCTTGTCGGAACAAATTCGTTTTTAGAGGTGTTTAAAGGTAACAAAGATTGGCGAGTGACGGATGTGTTGTGGGAGGGCATACCAGAGGAGGCGTGAAGCGCGTGCAAAATCTTGTAAATGTGAATGTGAGGAGGTAATTCTAGAGGAGGAGAACAGAAGATTGTGTGCAGATCTGAGATTGCGATTAGGTTTGTATCTGGAAATTAGTGAGGATATGTACCGGGGAGAGAGATTGTGGAGAGCTTTGAAGGTTGGGGTCAGGAGTTTGAACTGGATCCTCTGGTTAATTGGCAGCCAGTGACAGAGAGGGGCAGCAGAGGAAGATCGAGAAGAAAGATGAATGAGACAAGCACCTGAGTTCAGTACAGATTGGAGCGGTGCCAGTCTGTTAGTTGGGAATCAGCAAAATAGTATGTTACAATGGTCCAGACAAGATATGATTTTGGTTGTTGTTGGCTCCACCACTTTTTCTAAGGTCAGTACCGACTGGAGTGGGGCCAGTATGTTAGAAGGTAATCCACAAAGTAGTATGTTGCAGTAGTCCAGATGAGATATTATAAGACCATGTATTAATATTTTCTTGAGTGAGAAAAGGTCGGACGCGAGATATGTTTTTGAGTTGGAGCTGGTTATGGAGTGAACATGAGGAATAAAAGAGAGAGATGAGTCGAATATTACCCCCAAGCACCGTGCTTTGGGAACTGAAGTTATGGGAGTGTTATTAACATTTATTGTAACTTCGGGCAGAGAGGTGGACAGAGACAGTGGAGAAATTATTAGTTCTGTTTTACTCATATTAAAGTTTAAAGAAGTGAGAGGACATGAAGGAGGATATAGCAGACAAGCAGTCTGGAACACATTTGAGGAGGGAGTTAAGGTCCGGGGCCGAGAGGTACAATTGTGTATCGTCTGCATATGGGTGGTATTGAAACCTGAATGAGTTGATTAAGTCACCAAGACCATGCATATAGATGGAAAAGAGGAGGGGACCAAGGGCAGAGCCTTGAGGAACCCCGACAGACAAAGAATGAGGAGAAGAGATCTGATCTGAGTAGGAGACTGTGAAAGACCTTCCAGAGAGGTAGGAAGATAACCATTTGAGAGCGAGGCCCTTTATTCCTACATTTGAAAGTATTTGTAAGAGTGAGTAAGTATCAAATGCTGATGACAGGTGAAGAAGAATGAGTATAGAAAATTGACCTTTGGATTTAGCTGTAAGAAGATCATTGGCCACTTTAATAAGGGCAGTTTCTGTGGAGTGGTTAGAGCAAAAGCCAGACTGGAACTGATCAGGTAGGGAGTTAACAGATAATTAATGGCTTTATTCTGCATGTATATGGCATTCAAGTAATTTGGATGCAAATAGGAGAAGTGACACTGAGCGGTAGTTGGCGAGTGTGGTAGGATCTAGAGATTATTTTTTTTAAGTAGTGGTGTCACAACAGCCTTTTTGAGTGGGATGGAAAGATGCCAGTGGAGAGGGACAGGTTAAATAGCGATGTTAGTGCAGGCATGAGAGATGAGGAAAGCTGCGGAATGAAATGGGAGGGAATAGGATGCAAAGAACAGGTGGTTAGATGAGCTTTGGATATTATAGAAGTCAATCTTTGGTACGAGAAAAAGACACAGGGACACCGGGAGCCCAATATAGTGCAGTATCGTCTGGTTAGATTGGATTAATATGTGAGAGAGTGTATATATACTCACAAGTGTGGGTTGCACACCAAGCAACCACTGGTAAACGCGTGTGAGGAAGTACCGTCCTCCCTCGGCCTTTTCTTTGAGGTAGAAGTCACGGTCGCAGCTCCAAAACAAAAAATATATACAGTCTTTTAGCTCAATTGAGATACAAGACTAAGCGGACTCCTTTTTGGGAGTCCGCTGTGAATTCTAGATAGGGTAGGAGGCGCCCAAGGTATAGCTAATATCACTATATATAGGTAAGAAGTCTTACCTTATTTCAATCGGATTTCAAATAATGAACGTTTCTCGAAAAAGTAGTTAAATTTTAATATGCACATTTAGACAACGCGTTTCGCGGACACACTCCGCTTCATCAGGTCAAATTGTAGTGCCTCAGTGGGTCAAGCAATAGGTTTGAGGCGCTATTGCACTACTGAGGCACTACAATTTGACCTGATGAAGCGGAGTGTGTCCGCGAAACGCGTTGTCTAAATGTGCATATTAAAATTTAACTACTTTTTCGAGAAACGTTCATTATTTGAAATCCGATTGAAATAAGGTAAGACTTCTTACCTATATATAGTGATATTAGCTATACCTTGGGCGCATCCTACCCTATCTGGATATTATAGAGGAGACAGAATGTTCAGAGAGTGGAGTGAAGGCAGTTAGAAAGCAGTCAATGAGAGGTGTGGAGGTGGGTATTGAGGGCTGCATGGCGAATTCACCTCGGATTTTTATCAGTGAAGTATGTTGCAAATTATTCAGCTGATAAGCAAGAAAGAGGGGGATGGAGAACGGAGTAGAAGGTGCTGTACAAGCGTTTTGGATTGTGTAAATGGGCGGATATTAGGGAAGAAAATAGGACTGTTTTGCCACAGAGAGTGCATTTCTGAAGTTGTTCCAGGCTATTTTATATGAGATGAAGTCTTCACTTGTGTTAATTTTCCTCCAATGCCGTTCAGCTGCTCTAGAGCATCTTTTTAACTGTTTAGTGGCTTTGGTCATCCAGGGTTGGCAATTGACACAGTGAGGGCGCACATTGGCGAGAGGGGCAAAGTCATCCATGACTTTTGTAATGGAGCTGTTGTAGTGTATAGCAGCTGAGTCTGGGTCAGTGAAGGATTGTGTGAGGAGAGGTGCCAGGGCATCAGAGACAGATTGCATGTCTAGATTGCGATAGTTTCTGCGAGTATGGGAGTGTGCTTGTGCCAGGGTGGTAGGAAAAGAGGAGTAGAGATGGGTAGTTAAGTAGGTTATGGTCAGAGAGTGGTAGTGGATCATTTGTAAAGTCAGTGACAGAACAGAGATA
Source organism: Hyperolius riggenbachi (assembly GCF_040937935.1). Lineage (NCBI taxonomy): Eukaryota > Metazoa > Chordata > Amphibia > Anura > Hyperoliidae > Hyperolius > Hyperolius riggenbachi. The sequence goes on from NC_090649.1 coordinate 35,462,701, forward strand.
AATGAAGATGAGGTTGAGCGTATGGACATCAGTGTGGGTTGAGGTAGAGGACCACAGAGACAAGCCATAATTCATAAGGGCATGTAGGTATATGCCAGTATTATATGTTACCCGCTCTACTACATTAAATATCTCTGCAGTTGAAAAGTTTCATGGCTGTCCTCCAGTACAGTTTCTTGGCAGATCCCAGCTATACAAAGATCTGAATGTCCCCAGTAAAGTTGAGCGAGGACAGTTTTGCGAGAAGAATGACTGCACCAACATGTGTGTGGACAAGGAGCCACAGCAGAGTTGATTGACTTACCTGCTTTGCTGCCTCTCACCATTGCACTGCATGCTTTGATCCATCTTCCCAACTCATCCTCCTTCACATCCAGAACTTCTGCTGTGAAGGAGGAAGTGTCTGGAAGATGGAGAGCAGTGGCACAACAGAGAGAGGTGGTGATACAGGTAAGGTAACCCTCTCTGCTGCAGCCTCCTGCTTGCACAAATTCGAATCCTGTATTGCTTTTTGTGAAACTGTTCTTCTCACATATCTTTCTACCCTTTCCTGAAGACACGTCAAAAGATAAAGATGGTTCACTAAGTGCATTTGTCAACTGCAGCGGTCGAGTATGGTTCCTAAAAGGCTACATGCATGCAGGGACTATCAAATTATTCTACTGCTAATTACTTGAAAAGGGACCGCCAAGTAAAGGAACAGGAATGCCTATGAAAGTGAGTGTGTTTGATAGGTAGACAGGTCAAATTGTTTATTTCTTGTTGGTCCGTTCTGCTTTCCATTCGTTTTTTCTGATTGACTTTGTATAGAAGTGATCGGAAAATCGATTCAACCCATCTATCTGACAGGAAATTTCAGGGTGTGTACCAGGCATTAGGGACACACTGCTCTGACAGGAAATACAATAATTTTACATTTGAGAGAAAACATACAGTACACACATAGACATGACTAAAACAGGCTTTTCCTATTGCAAACTAGTGATGGCTAGTCAGGGTGTTTGACAAAATGCTATTGAGAGGGGGTGGGGGTGGTTGGTGGCAGTGGGCCTTGGCCACTGGAAAGTAAAAATCCGGCCTTGCCAAACGTCTTTAGCCCCTAGATATTGGTGATGATGTTTTGCAGGTAGTATTGCTGGTGACGTTTTGCAGGTAGCTGCACAATTATGTTATTTCATTGGGAGTATGGTCATGTCTGGATGTGGCGGTGACCATTTGAAGAAAAACAAGTGTTTGTTGCTGGCTGTGGTTCGGTGCAGCTAAAGTAGAGTTGAGCTGCAATTTTCGTAATTTCGCATTACTATAATTACGCATGCGAAATTTGCGATTACGATGCGAAATTAGCGTAGCAAAATTGCCATTAAAATCGTAATTGAAAATACCGTAAGCGTAATTTTCAACGCGAAATTTCGCGTTTCGTTCATGCCGTAATTTCGCATTAAACGCTACCGTAATTTCGCGTTAAACCGTAACGCTCCGTATAATATAAAAAAGCCGCCGACTTTAAGGGTTAATAGCAAAGCCCCCTTAAATGCTAAGAGCCTCAAATTTGGAGAATATATTAAGGAGATCAGGAGGAATAAGAGGAAAAAAATTTTTTTCAAAAAGACCTTATAGTTTTTGAGAAAATCGATGTTAAAGTTTCAAAGTAAAAATGTATACATTTAAAAACCCGCCGACTTTAACGGTTAATAGCAAAGCCTGCTTAAAGTTTAGGAACACCAAATTCCCAGGGTATATTAAGGGGATCAGTGGGAATAAGAGGAAAAAATTTTTTTTCAAAAAGACCTTATAGTTTTTGAGAAAATCGATTTTTAAGTTTCAAGGGCAAAAATGTCTTTTAAATGCGGAAAATGTCAGTTTTTTTTGCACAGGTAACAATAGTGTATTATTTTCATAGATTCCGAAAGGTGGGAAGAGTTTTACTTACTTCGTTCTGAGTGTGGGAAATATAAAAAAAAAACGACGTGGGGTCCCCCCTCCCAGACCTCTTTAACCCCTTGTCCCCCATGCAGGCTGGGATAGCCAGAATGCGGAGCACCGGCCGCGTGGGGCTCCGCACCCTGACTATACCAGCCCGCATGGTCCATGGATTGGGGGGTCTCGGAAGGGGAGGGGCAGCCAAGCTTTCCCCTCCCCCTCCGAGCCCTTGTCCAATCCAAGGACAAGGGGCTCTTCTCCACCTCCGATGGGCGGTGGAGGTGGAGGCCGCGATTTCCTGGGTGGGGGGTTCATGGTGGAATCTGGGAGTCCCCTTTAAAAAGGGGTCCCCCAGATGCCCACCCCCCCTCCCAGGAGAAATGAGTATAGAGGTACTTGTACCCCTTACCCATTTCCTTTAAGAGTTAAAAGTAAATAAACACACAAACACATAGAAAAAGTATTTTAATTGAACAAAAAACATAACCACGAAAAAAGTCCTTTAATATTCTTAATTAACCATTAATACTTACCTGTCCCTTTAAATAAATGATCCCACGCAATATCCTCGGAAATGTTCTATCAGTTACAATGTAACAAAGTTATTACCATGTAACAACTTTGTTACATTGTAACTACGCCGCACCCGACGTCACTCACCGCCGCCGCCGCCGCCGCGTCTGCGCTGCAGGACCCGACAGAGCTCTGAGCTATAGCTCAGAGCTCTCGAAAGCATCTTTGTATTTGGGCTCCAAGGAGCCCCATTGGTCCTTAGCAGACCAATGGGGTTCCTTCTGATTTGAAGGAACCCCATTGGTCTGCTAAGGACCAATGGGGCTCCTTGGAGCCCAAATACAAAGATGCTTCTCAGAGCTCTGAGCTATATAGCTCAGAGCTCTGTCGGGTCCGTGCAGGACGCTAAGTCCCCGCCGGCTCCGCTGCCCTCCCCGCCTCTCCCACATGTCACCCACATGTCACCCACATGTGGGTGACATGTGGGTGACAGATGTGGGCGGGGTGGACAGCGGGAGCTGCGGGGACTTAGCGTCCTGCACGGACGCGTATGCGGCGGCTGAGCGGCGAGTGGCGTCGGGTGCGGCGTAGTTACAATGTAACAAAGTTGTTACATTGTAATAACTTTGTTACATTGTAACTGATAGAACATTTCCGAGGATATTGTGAGGGATCATTTATTTAAAGGGACAGGTAAGTATTAATGGTTAATTAAGAATATTAAAGGACTTTTTTCGTGGTTATGTTTTTTGTTCAATTAAAATACTTTTTCTAAGTGTCTGTGTGTTTATTTACTTTAACTCTTAAAGGAAATGGGTATGGGGTACAAGTACCTCTATACTCATTTCTCCTGGGAGGGGGGGTGGGCATCTGGGGGACCCCTTTTTAAAGGGGACTCCCAGATTCCACCATGAACCTCCCCCCCCAGGAAATCGCGGCCTCCACCTCCACCGCCCATCGGAGGTGGAGAAGAGCCCCTTGTCCTTGGATTGGACAAGGGCTCGGAGGGGGAGGGGAAAGCTTGGCTGCCCCTCCCCTTCCGAGACCCCCCAATCCATGGACCATGCGGGCTGGTATAGTCAGGGTGCGGAGCCCCACGCGGCCGGTGCTCCGCATTCTGGCTATCCCAGCCTGCATGGGGGACAAGGGGTTAAAGAGGTCTGGGAGGGGGGACCCCACGTCGTTTTTTTTTTATATTTCCCACACTCAGAACGAAGTAAGTAAAACTCTTCCCACTTGGGGGAATCTATGAAAATAATACACTATTGTTACCTGTGCAAAAAAAACTGACATTTTCCGCATTTAAAAGACATTTTCGCCCTTGAAACTTAAAAATCGATTTTCTCAAAAACTATAAGGTCTTTTTGAAAAAAAAATTTTTCCTCTTATTCCCACTGATCCCCTTAATATACCCTGGGAATTTGGTGTTCCTAAACTTTAAGCAGGCTTTGCTATTAACCGTTAAAGTCGGCGGGTTTTTAAATGTTTACATTTTTCCTTTGAAACTTTAACATCGATTTTCTCAAAAACTATAAGGTCTTTTTGAAAAAAAAATTTTTCCTCTTATTCCTCCTGATCTCCTTAATATATTCTCCAAATTTGAGGCTCTTAGCATTTAAGGGGGCTTTGCTATTAACCCTTAAAGTCGGCGGCTTTTTTATATTATACGGAGCGTTACGGTTTAACGCGAAATTACGATAGCGTTTAATGCGAAATTATGGCATGATACAACTGTAATGCGAAAATGACGCAAAAATTACGCTTACGCGAAATTTCGCGAAATCCTTCTTCATTACGATTATGTACTTACGGCCATAATCGTAATTACACTAATTACGCGAAATTTCGCAAAATCGTAATTAGGTCATTACGCTCATCTCTAAGCTAAAGGACCAGGTGAGCGTTCTAATCAGGTGGTGGTGGTAGCTAAAAGTCACCTGTTGGAGGCTGATGAACCGCTTTTGTGTCCCAGGGATGGAGCCTGAAGTTACTATGCCAAACAAACTATACTATGAGTGTTTATTTTTATGAGGATCTATCTGGACGCAGTGTAACATGAAGAATAAAGACAGTGGAGCCTTTACTGTGGACATTTTTATAGGACTGGGACGTTCTCTCTATCAAACGGTTTGTATAACTATCATTGGTTGTGCATGTAACACTAATGCAGGGGTGCAGCAGGCCCAGAAAAAAATATTCTATAGGGTGGGGCGGGCACTCTTTTCCAAATTAGATTTTTGCATAAAAGGCAGTGATTGGTGACAAAATATAGAGGTGGCAAGAAGAGGAAGAAACTCAAACTACAAACCATAGGCCACCTGCAAAAATGCCCTGCCCTCTAGGTCTCCTCCTTGAATAAGTCAGGTCAACCTCCCTCCTTCACTCCCACCTCTAAAACATGCAGCCGCCATTCACCCTTCCCCTATGAGGATGAATAAGTGCTGTCACCTTATTTCCAGCTTGAACATGTGTGGACAAAATAGCTTCCCTTCCCCCCATCTCAAAGCAAGATTAGGCTGCATAACCACCCCTTCCCACTCCCAAATGTGTCAGGTCATTATAACTCCCATTTTCATCCACATTGCACAGAGACTCCTTCTCCACTTAACAACTGTGGCCAGTGTAACACTTCTGCCTCCCCACACTTTACACACACACTACACACACACACACACACACACACACACACACACACACACACACACACACACACACCCACACACACACACACACACACACACACACCACACACACACACACACTACACACACACACCACACACCACATGTGGAATGGGAGGGGAACTGCTGCACATAGACATACTTGGTAGAGGCAGAAAAAGTATAAATCCAGCTTCGGTGTTGAGCACATTTCTCATGTCCCCCCTGCAGTCACATGGGCCATTGTTACACCACTTTTATTCCTAACTTCACCTCAGAGCCTACCCTAATATGCAATGGGGATGATTAAAACCCACCTCCTCCTGGACTCCAGGGTCTATTATTCTAATGTGTGATTTCTAAGAACAACAGGCATGTTCTATTTCTTTTTTAACCATTTAAGGACAACGCTAGTTGAAATCTACGCCCTGTTTTGATACTGATCTGGCTGCCGGAGCGTAGACTTCATCTCATCATCGTTGCGCGTTCCCGCTGCTCTCGTCGCTCCCGGCGATCTCGCCACTCTCTCTACCCACCACCCATTGGCTTACATTGATAGACACGGTCAGGAGCCAATGAAAGTGGCTCATGACCGGCTCACAGAGCTCTGCCGTCAAAGAGCCGACAGGTTCGGTGGCCTGATGTTCCCGGCGTGCGGCGTGGATGGCAGTTGCAGCAGGTATTTGCCCGCGGGTATGTATATTCATCGGTATTCGTCTGTGTTCCGCCGTTTCTAGTACCAACGGTCTCTGGTCCTTAAGGGGGCAGAGACTGCTGGTACTTAAGTGGTTACATGTCAAATAGAATGAGAACATCATCCTTTGCCCATTGTACCTGAGAGAAATACGGAGCCCACAGATCAGAGGTGTTGACCATTTTAAAGTGATCCACAACAGGCAATGAGGCATCAAATGTTCCGACCTTCACTGGTAACAGTCTTGATATTGAAGTAAAAAATAATTTAAGTATATCATAATACACAGGAATGCTTTTGTCACCATCAAATTTGATTGTGTCTCCAGAAGTTGTGGTGAAATTAACTTTTTGGAGGAATAAGTTAAGCTGGTGATAAAAGACATTGTTTATGATAAAATCAGCATGCATTAAATAGGTAAAACTATAGGTAATAGGTAAAACCATGACGTTTCTTTGGGTACTGAATAAAGATAAGCTTTTCAATTTACAGAATCACAGAATTGTAAAACGGCTTGTCCTTCACACACATAAAAGGTGCACAGTTCTGTTCTGTCTTTCCAATTCCCATTTTGCATCAGTTTTCTATCAGTTTTACAAAACTGTACACAGTGTGTGTGCAAACCCACTGTGAGAAAACGCGGAAAAGCCGCCGCCAATTCTCAAGGTGAGGCGGCTGACTCCGCGTTCAACATGGCAGCTGGCGCGCAGTCGGAGCACGGAGAAACTGCCGCATGCTCTAACAACAGGGCGGCGGATTCCGGCAAGTTGCTCGCATAGGCTTGCTCCTCTCAGTAAGGCGGAATGCGGAGTAAACGGATTCCGCATATAACACAGCAGAAACATTACAACACATGACTGGTGTGGCTGGGACTGATAGTCCACACTGGTTTAGGAGGACGCGTGTGCGCGCAGAGAGGCAGGGCCTTTATGGCAGTCAGAAGAGGGTCAGCTGACCAAGCCGGTCAGCTGACAATTGCGGCAACTTTCATTGGTCCAGCACTTAGGGGTGGCGCTGGAGAGCGCCGTGTATATATACTGGGTGCTGGTCATTCATCTGGTGTCTGGCGTTGCGATCACTACGTGGTAGCACTCAGACCTTGTCAGTATCTGTGTTTATTAGTCAGTTTCGTAGGTGTTGATGATCACGGAGCTAACACCTTAGCCTAGGAATTCTGTTATTATCTGTATTGTTATCTAGACCAGTTCCAAGGTGTTGACGGCCAAGGAACTCACACCTTAGTCTAGGAATTGTGTACCATCTGTATTATTTGTATTATCTAGTCTAGTTCCTGGAGTGTGAGAATCTAGGAGCTCACAGTCAAGTCTAGGCATTGTTGATTATCTGTTATGACTTTCTGCATTCCTGACCATTCTCCTGATCTCTGATTTTGTACCTTTGTCATTCTGATTCTCTGTTGCCAAAACTCGGCTAGTTTCTGGATTCTGAATCTGCCTACTGTCTCTGTACTTTATCTGTCCGTGTGTTAACGACCTGGCTTGTCCGACCTCGAGAACTATCTCTCCTGTTAGGAGATAGTTCACAGATCTGTCAGTGACACTTCTCCATTGGTGTCATTCACGTTCTGTCCTTCCCACTGTCTCAGCCTGGCTTCGCCCCTTGGGGAGCATCAGGCCTGTGGAAGGAAGCTGATCCATAACAGTTACCCCTACTGTCTAGCACCCATCCCATGGGTACTTTCCTCAAAGTATTACTGTTGCACCAAACACTCTCATCTCTCAGGTGTCCAGAGGTTAGAAGATATATCTGATTATCGGTGATTCTGCAGATCATCAATAATCGGGTATATTCTGCATTCTCGGTGATGCTGCAGATCACCGGTAATCAGACCCTCTCTGTGTTACACCGATCGTTACACCCAGCCATAGAAAACAGATACAAAGCTGACAGGACAGGACTGGAATGGAACTGTATACCATTTATGTGTGAACCCAGCCATATACAGTATTGCAGAACTAAGCCTTTATTTATCTGCTAACTCCCTGCTTGATCAGTTCCAGTCTGGCTTTCACTTTAACTACTCCACAGAAACAGCCCTTACTAAAGTGGCCAAGTGATCTTGTTGCTAAATCCAAAGGCCATGTTTGCATACTCATGCTTCTCGATCTGTCATCAGCATTTGATACTGTTGACCACACCTCAAGGTGGCCACACACACCATACATTTTTTTTTTTAAATATCTGTTCAATTTAAGAATTGCAATCAATTTTTCTGACTGATTGTAACATTTCAAAAATCTGACCATTGCACCACATACCTATGTTCAATTCTTTCCTCAATTATGATAAAAATGATTGGAAACTCAGAGAAAATTGCTAGGGTGTGTATATTAATAAATTAACAATCCAACACACACCATCCAATATTTAGTAGAGTTTGAAGAGAAATATCTGGCATTCCGGATCGATTTAAATAAAAAAAATGGGAAATCCGATCAGATACATAGGTTTTAATTATGGTAGCGTGTATTATTTTAAAGCTATAATGGCCAAAAACTGAGAAATAATGATTTTTTTCCATTTTTTTCTTATTTACTCTTTTAAAATGCATTTGTAAATAAATAATTCTTAGCAAAATGTACCACCCAAAGAAAGCCTAATTTGTGGCGGAAAAACAAGATATAGATCAATAAATTGTGATAAGTAGTGATAAAGTTATTAGCGAATGAATGGGAGGTGATAATTGCTCTAATGCCTCAGGTGAAAAATCCCCGCGAGCTGAAATGGTTAACATCAGTTGTATGCAAACTATTTGAGGGGTTACTAAGAGATACTATACATGACTTCATAGTAGAAAACAATCTTATTTCTCAGCATCGGCATGGGTTTACTAAAGACAGGTCCTGTTTGACTAACATGCTCAGCTTTTATGAGGTGTGGAGAAATGAGAGCAGAGAATGTGCGATGCTGTGGGAAGCCAGTGTGACTCATACTAGCAGAGGGATAAGCTACGACAGGAGCAGAGCCAATAGAAACAGCCCTGTATCCTGCAAGCCGCGATTTTGATGGGACATGAAGTCTTCTCTGGTAGGTCTAACTTTTCTAACCCCAGGCAGTGATGAGCAGAGAGAACGAAACCACAGAAGTTTCCCCTGCCTCCCTTCGACAGTTTAAGCTCTTTGTTCCTGTTTGAAGTTGCAGAGTAGCTAGTGGGGAAATCTTACTAGCTACTAGCCGGGGTCTAAGCAGGGCATGTGGAAAGTCTCTTGGAAGTTCATCTAAGCTGTGGCAATTAAATAAAATCTTAGGAAAAAATAATAAGAAAAAAAAACACACATACTGTATATTCAGGCACATCACTTCTAGTTAGGACAGTTAAATAAGTTATTAAGGAAAGGAAGATGCTGAAGGGGGTGTTGCCAGAAAAATAGCAAAAAACAAGTAACCCTTCGCACACTCACATGCAAAAATGTTCAAACAAATGCATTTACATATTCACTCATCCAGGTACCACTGCTATCCCTACCGCTAAATTAAAAGCCGGGGTCTTAGTACACAAAGGAATGCATTCCCTTGCTTAGTCCCCTACATTGCGCAGAAATACTAATAGACAGATTCAGAGTGAGCAGTAGCAGTATAACAAACAGTATAGCAAAACATGTACATCTAAAGGGATGTCAGGATGCCTCTTACTATTACTCTTACTATTGAAATGCTGTCTCTGCACAGAGTTTTGTCTATTGAAGGCGGTAAATGACTGAGCTGCCACCACACCTGTGAACATTTCTATGAATTAGCACGCAAAAGTCTAAAATACAGAAAGCGGTGGTTTAACGAGCACTTTACATTCACCGCACTGTGCTCTATGAATCGAGGCTATACTGTAGTATGGCTGCACGATTTTAGGTAAAAATTGAAATTGCGATTTTTCTCTCAAAAATTGCGATTTCGATTTTTACACGATTTTTTTTTTCAAATCGCGCTTTAAACGGCAGCGGTAGGCAGTGCTGTGCTCTCTGTATTTTTACACCATTATGGAGCACTGCCAACAGATCTATATGCTTCAAAGGGTACTTGAGAGGATGTTACCTACAACATGGAGTACTTGGAATGTACCATTTTACAATAAAGGGGTAGATGCTGAAAGAATGTTGTATAGCAGTTCCCTGGCTAGAATACACATCAATACAGCAAAGCACACTGTCCTTATCAGGATATATGTTACTTCGCAGACAGGGCGCGAACTGGATTTTCATGTCCTTCAGACATGTGACACGGAGGCCAGTCATTGGGATGGATCAGTGCAGAGAGACTCTTGCTGGAGCTGCTGATGGATTCTCAGCATCCGCCTACCGCTGCGCCGAGGACATCCAGTGATTGGGCAGAAGCAATGCTTGTGATTGTTAACAATGCTATGATTGTTAATGAGCCGGGCAGCGGGGGGCGGATCCACTCGAGGGAGTGGCACACAGCTTCACCAATTGCTGGATAGCGATGGAATGACGGCAGCGGTAGGCGGAGCTGTACAGAGCGTACAGCTCCGCCTACCGCTGCCGTCATTCCATCGCTATCCAGCAATTGGTGAAGCTGTGTGTCGCTTGCTCGAGTGGATCCGCCCCCCGCTGCCCGGCTTATTAACAATAATAAATATTCACTGCTTCTGCCCAATCAGCGTAGCGGTAGGCAGGCCAAGCGTACAGACAGCAGGCAGCTGTCTGAAAACCGAGGATATTGACGATCACCAGATCGTCTTCACATGAACCACGGTTTCGGTTTAAAACCGAAAAACCGTGCAGCCCTATACTGTAGTATGGGAGAAGCAGATTCTGTAGTAAAATGCTTAGCATGTAATAACGGCGTCTATTAAAAGGGGCGCTTCATTCACATCAATGTAAATATTTTGTCTATTGGCGCCAGGTACATAGAAAGGGCGCCGTATTGATATAAAACAACGTATTATATCGTTTGTAAAAGGGTGCCGCAAAAAAACAAAAACATTGCATGGTATCTTTATTTCATTCATTCTTCATTTCCATACCAAATGTATCTATTACAATAACCCATTTTTTTTTAACAAATAATCATTTCTAAAACTGTCCCCTATGCTTTCTCAGAAAGAAATGTTTACATTTAAACTCTTAGCACCACAACTAACAGCTTCTGCCATTCTCTGCTATGTTACAAATTATCATTTTTCAACAAACGTACTTAAACCTGTATATGAAAAAAAAAGTTTATTTCTATGTTTTGACTCCTCAATTATCTTTTTTTTTTGTTGTTGTTGTTTTTTTTTTTTTTTTTTTTTTTTTCATTCTATGTTAAATAAAACTATAAGCAATTCTATACAAATTTATATTACACCTCTCCATGTGTAACATCCATGTGCATCAGGCTCCTCCCCCATTCTATGTGAAGCCCCCTTCTTCATGCATAACATCCATGTACAGCAGCTTCCTCCCATTCCATGTGCAGCCCCCTCTTCCATGTGTATCATACATCTATAGCAGTTCCTCCCCATTCCATGTGCAGCCCCCTCTCTCATGGGTTTCATCAATCTACAGCAGCTCCTCCCCCATTCTATGTGAAGTGCCCTCTTCCATGTGTAACATCCATGTGCAGCCCTCTCTTCCATGCTTTACATCCATGTACAGCAGCCCACCTCCCATTCCATGTTCAGCCCCTCCACCATGTGTAACATCCATGTACAGCAGCCCCCCTCCCATTCCATGTGCAGCCCCCTCTTCCATGTGTAACATCCATGTACAGCAGCCCCCCTCCCATTCCATGTGCAGCCCCCTCTTCCATGTGTAACATCTATGTACAGCAGCCTCCCTCCCATTCCATGTGCAGCCCCCTCTTCCATGTGTAACATCCACGTACAGCAGCCCCTTCCCATTCCATGTGCAGCCCCCTCTTCCATGTGTAACATCCATGTGCAGCAGCCCCTCCCATTCTATGTGAAGCCCCCTCCTTCATGCATAACGTCCATGTACAGCAGCTTCCTCCCATTCCATGTGCAGCCCCCTCTTCCATGTGTAACATCCATGTATAGCACCCCCTCGCATTCCATGTGCAGCCCCCTCTTCCATGTATAACATCCATGTATAGCAGCCCCCTCCCATTCCATGTGCAGCCCCCTCTTCCATGTGTATCATCCATCTACAGCAGCTCCTCCCCATTCTATGTGCAACCCCCTCTTTCATGTGTAACATCCATGTACAGCAGCCCCTTCCCATTCCATGTGCAGCCCCCTCTTCCATGTGTATCATCCATGTACAGCAACCCCCTCTTCCATGTGAATTAAGCATGTACAGCAGCCCCTTTCTTCCATGAACAGCTCCCTTGAGCCTCAGTTTCTCTTTTTCAGGTGTTGCTTCCCATTTTCAGCCTCCTCTTTCATATGTAGCAGCCCCTCTTTCATGTCCAAGTACCACGTGGACTGTAGCTGCTCAAGGCCCGGCCATTGCGGCCTTTCCAGAACTCCGGCCCTGCTGTTATCCATAAAAATATCTGTTAACCCATTAGCGGCACAGGCATTTCTGGGATAATGCCAGTAAAGCGTGGGTTAACACGTTATCATAGTCTTGCGCAAGTTACCGTGGTAACTTATGTGGCACAATTCGGGTAACAGTTGGTGCTGTCCCTGCGCTAAGTATGGTCACATTGCCGTGCGCTTCCTTCACATTACTGCACTTTGGCCCTTATGCAATTAACTTTTTCTTGAAGTTTTCTTGTAGGTGATTTTTTCACACCTTATCAATAAAATGTCCTTTTAACCTCCTTGCCGGTCTAAAAAATCCGGCAAGGAGGCAGCGCCGCACTTTTTTTAAAATCATGTAGTGGCATCCTCCCACCCACTCCGATCGCCTTCGGCGATCAGAATATGCAGGAAATCCCGTTGAGAACGGGATTTCCTGCAGGGCTTCCCCGGTCGCCATGGCGACGGGGCGGGATGACGTCAGGACGTCACAGGGAATCCCGAACCGCCCCTCAGCGCTGCCTGGCACTGATTGGCCAGGCTGCGCAGGGGTCTGGGGCGGGGGCTCGGTGCGGCGGGTAGCGGCGAATCAGCGGCGATCGCGTACTACACGCAGCTAGCAAAGTGCTAGCTGCGTGTAGGGAAAAAAAATTATGCAAATCGGCCCAGTTGGGCCTGAGAAATCCTCCTGCGCAGGTTACCCCGAGCTGAGCTCGGGATAACCGGCAAGGAGGTTAAACCAGCAGCAAACAAGAACATGCTCATAATCATTGTAGCAGGATTTTTCATAGAGATGGTTAGAAATGCCCATTTTTGATTCTGCAGAAAATCTGATGTCCGCCAAATGCCAATTTCCGATTTCCGTTTTTTCACTTTCCAGTTTTCCGATTTCCTATCATCTGTTTTTTTTTTTTTTCATTTTCCCGATTTCCAATTCTACAACTTCCGAGGAGTATTTTATTTGTCTTTTTTTTTTTTTTTTGCATCAGAGAATGCAAAAAATTACAAATTTTTTTTTCAGAAATCGGAAAAATGTCATCTTGTGATTGGTCTAAAGTTGCCACGGTAATCCGATTTTTTTCGTAAAAATTCTGCATTCTCCGATTGGTCCAATGTTTCCGAGTTCTGTGATTGGGCTAAAATGACCGAGTTGTGGTAAATCAGCACGCTATAACAAACGTTTGCGCTTCTTCACGCAGCACAACGGGCGCAAAAGTATGCGTTGCACCACCTGAATGCACGCAAACCTTTGTTATAGCGTGCGTAAAGTTTTTGCAAAGCATAGCGCGGCCGTGCTAGGAGTTAGCACGGCTTTGTGAATCAAGCCCCTTGTCTCTTTGATCGTTATATTTTCTATATTGAGCAATTAACATGTCAAGTTAAAGGGGAACTTCAGCCTAAACAAACATGCTGTCATTAAGTTACATTAGTTATGTTAATTAAAATAGATAGGTAATATAATCTCTTACCCACCCAGGCAAATGTTTGTGATTTCATAGGGGTAGCTATATTTTTGGTTGAAAGGAGGTGACAGGGAGCAGGAGACGCAGTTCCAACTGTCCTGTGTGCTGATCACCCCTCCCAGCTGTGCGCGCTAGGCTGCAAATTTCAAATAAAAAAAAAAAAAAAAAAAAAAATTGCATCAAAACAGCAGAACGAAAACAAAAACATCAGAAATCCCATCATGCTTCGCACAGCATCAGGGGAAAAATGCCCGGGCAGTTTTCTGCTGTGCAGCTAAAAATGAGGCTTGGGTAAGAAAAACAAAGTTCTGACGCTGTGAAACTGTTAAAGAAACACGAAGCCTTTTCAGTGCTGCTGAGAAGATTTTTAGTCTGGGGGTTCACTTTAAGTGTGACCTAATTTGGCCAATAAAATCTGAACCATGCTTCTCACTACAGAATTAACGTGTTTCATTTTTATCTGTATGGACACAAAATGTTATCTACCTTCCACTGCTGAAAGTTGCTCAGTTGGTTCTTTGTTTTCCCAGCGATGGTCATCATAGCATGAAGAGCGTGGGCCAGAGCGTATGTTGCAGTATATACACCATAGGAAACTTTGAAAGTAAAAATATCCAGAAGTGATAGAAGTTCCTCATTTAGGGTTTCATTCCCATTGCAGTGAGGAAGTGAGCCAACAGTATGTCTAAAAATGCAATTAGCTACAGTTGCCCAAAAACTCTGAAAAAGAACATCATTTGGGAATTGGGCCAGCCTTAGGCTATAGAAATACTGTTTGAAGCCTGAGATATCTCCTAGCTTTAATGAAATAGACACACTTCCATTAAATGTCTTTTTGATAAAAGAACATCTCAATTTTGTGACTTCGCTAAAAAATGAGGACATAATCCAAACTTTGTTGGGCAACTGACGTACCGAAAAAGTTCTTACAAAAGAGGTAACAACATTCACATGAACAAATGCCACAATCACATTAGCAGAGCTTTTAGTGATTGTGTCTTCGATCTCCTCTAAAAGTTCCACTTCACGGAATTCAATGTAAAAAGCTACACAACCCCCATAATTGTTAATCTCCTGTTTAAGCATCTCACCAGCCCTGCGGCCAGTTTCATCAGCTGATACCAAAATTCCAACCCATTTCCATCCAAAACGCTTCAGTATCATCACAATTGCATCTATTTCAGCCAACTGCTTGGGAAGAATCTGGTAAAATGATGGTAACTGGGCTGTATCTTTAAACATTGGACTCATCGATCCATAACTTATCTGTAGGTCAAAGAACAGGAACTAGTGATGAGCAGAAATGATGTCTATGCGTAATTATGCATCATAATTCACAATTACGTATCCTAGTCATACTGCAACATTTCTGTAAAAAAAAAATCGGCACACAAGTGATTCCCCCTCTCTTTTCTCCCCACCGACAGAGCTCTTTGTTGGTGGGGTCTGGTCGCTTCCCCAATTTTTAAATTTTTTTATAAATATTTTTTTTATTATGTAAATAAATTTTACCTTTTTTCTATTTTTTCCCCAGCCCTCCCTCCCCCCGCCAGCCAATCACCGTGATCAGCTGTCATAGGCTTCAGCCTATGACAACCGATCACTGCAGTGTCTCCCAGGGGGCAGCCTTGTCACACGGCTGTCCCCAGTACAGCGCTGCCTTAGATCACAGCGCTGTACACTGTTATTAGACGGCGGTTTTGCCATCTAACAGTCTGATAGCGGGAATGCGTGTTTATCGGTGCATGTGATCCCCTGCAAACTCCACCCCCAGGAACGCACGACCAATTGCCGTTAGGCAGTCCTGGGGCTGCCACCACCTCCACGCCAATTGGTGTGGAGCATTCTTTAGGTAGTTAAAAATATATATTTTTCTTTGCATTTTTAAAATCGATTTTCTCAAAACAACAAGGTCTTTGTTAAAAAAAAAAAAAAATTTTGACTTGTACCCACTGTTCTTCTTAACCCCTATATGACCGCGTCACGCCAATTGGAGTGAATGCGGTGGCTCCTCTAGGGCCGCTTAATGCCAATTGGTGTAGAGTCCTGGGGGAGTGTTTTGTTGGGGATCGTGCGCCACTCTGTCATCAGTCTCCCAGCAAAGATCTCCACTAGGAGACTGTTAGACGGTAAACCTGCCATCTTTTTACATTGTACAGCGCTGCAATCTATGGCGTGTGACACGGCTGTCCCCCTAGGAGGCTCAGGAGTGATCGGCTGTCATAGGCTGATGCCTATGACAGCCAATTGCTGTGATTGGCTAGCGGGGGAGGGAGGAAGGGGAAATCTAAATTAAAAAGAAAAATTAAACACATTTATTTAAAACAATAAAAAATAAATAAACACGCCAGCAGGTATCCTACAGTGTATCACTGAAGTGGGAAGTGTGTTTGCCGGAGGGGGTCCTAATTGCTGTAGGACCTTCGAAATGTGAGTGGATCTTGCAGTAACTGTGAAGTTTTTATTTGGAATGAAAAAGGATTCATTGAATACTGAGAGTATCCCTTTTTCTTTCCTGTGCACGGAGTTGACACATACAGGTTGGAAGTGACAAGAGGGATCTTTGGAGGTGGAACACTTGCTACAAATTGCCTTACAATTGCTGGAACACCTAGACAAAGACAAGACAAGACAAATAACATTTATATCGCGCTTTTCTCCTGGCAGACTCAAAGCGCCAGAGCTGCAGCCACTAGGACGCGCTCTATAGGCAGTAGCAGTGTTAGGGAGACTTGCCTAAGGTCTCCTACTGAATAGGTGCTGGGTTACTGAACAGGCAGAGCCGAGATTCGAACCTAGCCCTGTGCCACCTATTAGACAAGATGTACATGCGGAGTGGAAGAACATTCTTGCTGACATGGCACATTGGCAGCGGTGTTGGTTTGCTATTCCAGCTTTTACAATCTGGGGCACCTCTGCAACTGCTACAACACCTTGTAGGCTTACAGTTGACTGGATGCCCTTGCTGCATACATATGTATATGAACTTTTTGGCACATATATACTGGCGATTGTTTCCCCAGACTACACCTTGGTTTATACATCGCACTCCTGTATCTTCTGAGGTTGGTCCACTGATTGTATTTTACGTTTACTGTTCAGGCATTTGAGTTGTTATGAATTAGGACCTGGATTATTTTTGCATACAGCTTGAATCAATTGCACTCAGCACTTTATATATGTTTATATTCCTCTGATCTAAGTGCACTGTTATTATATTTGACTGATCTTCAATTGCCTACATTGCCTGCATAATTATTGCATTTGTAAATTCTATTTTTTGCTTATATTGCATTGCCCCAGCACTATATACATTGTACGCAGCCACCCATCACCAACTTTGGTTTTATTGTTCTTGTCTCCCCTTTCTTGTTTCCCCCTTCTTGTGTTTCCCTATAGTGGTTTTTTTTTTGTTTGTTTGTGTATTTTAATGATTATGATCACTAATAAATATATTATATTTTCAATTTCATACAATTGATGCGTTGTGAGACTTTTTCTTTTTTGCAGGAGAAAAATAGTGACAGACTTCCTGTCCAGCAGGAAGGATATCACTGTTCGGGGGGAGGAGCTATGCATATTACCCTGTCTGCACACTCTGCTGCAGGGTAATGTGCATGGGGGAATGGTGCGGTGAGATTGCTCTCCTGCCACAGGACAATCGTAATGCATCATATGTGAAACCAGCCTCAAGGTCCCCTCTACAGGCTTTCTGAATGAGCCATGGTGATAGTGGTCCTTTAGACACTTTATTGCTAATAAAATATGTTGTATGTTTTACTTAAAGGGACTCCGAGCACCTCTCATGGGTATGCCTTTAAAGAGACTCCGACCAGTACTCCAAAGTACTTAAAGATGCATACCTTTCTGTAACTTGTGCTCCCCTCTTCCATTTGATGTCTGAATCGCCATTCTACACCAAATAGTTTTCATTCGATTTCAATGTAAATATCTCGGCTGCCATCTTGGCTATGTTCTAACTTCCGGGTCACCCCTGTCTTCTCTGTTAGAGAAGTGCATCACTGAATGAAGCAGGAAGAGGAAGTGGCACGCATGACCATTGCAAGATGCTCCTCCAGAGGGGTCATAGCATGACTTTGTTGGAAGTCGTCTGGCTAAAAGGCGTGCCCATGAGAGGTACTCGGAGTCCCTTTAATTCTATATAGTGAATAGGTGGGGATAAAATGACCTCTTTTGCTTATCTACATGAAAGGTAGTGGATTAATAATGGTAGGTTCTAGATTCCACCATATCTCATCTCCCCCCACTCTATATTATCAACCGGTCCGCACCTCTTCCGGGACAATAGAGGTGCAATAGTTGGAAGGAATTAGTTGTGGGAATAGTTTTATCTTTGATGTTTGGAAGGGGATCATACTAAGAAGATCCTACATTAGAGGGACAATTGGCTAACAATGTCTTTCAATGTGTGTGGAATAAATCAGGGGGAGATCTCAGATGAATGTTGAAGAAATAGACTTTTAGCTTATTCTATTTACAAATATACATGTGAATAACACATTTTCTTGATTAATTAATAAATTCAATGCAGAGTGACTACTTGCAGATTTGAGGTATGTATTGTTAAAGGAGGAATGGGACTTCTCTGTCTCAATATACAGCTACTACTGCTACTACTACAATTACTACTACTACTACTACTATTCTCCTCCTCCTTCTCCTCCTGCTGCTGCTGCCATTACTACTATTACTACTACTATTACTCCTCATATTATTACTACTACTATTATTACTACTGCTGCTACTAAAACTACTACTACTACTTACACACCTCTCCTACTGCTGCTTCTACTACTACTACTACTACTACTACTACTACTACTACTACTACTTCTCCTCATAATTCTACTACTTCTGCTCAGGCCCACCATCAGGGGGGGGACATCCGTGACTCCCGTCACGGGCCCGGGGCCTGCAGGGGGGCCCCATCCCCGCCACGGCCCTGGCGGGTGCTGCGGGTGCCGCCCGGCCGCCGCTCAACCCCTCTGGCCGCTGCTCCCTCCCTCCATCCCTCTAGCCGCCGCCGCCGCCTCCGCCACGTCAGACCTCGATCATGCGGCGACAATAGTGCGGGCGCTAGGACCCAGCGCCCGCACTGATATGCGGAAGTGACATCACTTCCGCTATAGAGCGGGTGCATCCGGCGCCCGCTCTTACTGGTCGGGTCGCCGCTGATCTTGAGGTCTGACGCTGGGCTGCTGGCAAGGTAGGGGAAGCAGCGGCGGCGGCTGGGGGGGGGGGCTCCCTGTCACTCACTCACTAGCTAAAGGGGCTCCCTGGCACTCACTCACTCCCTAAAGGGGCTCCCTGTCACTCACTCACGGCCTAAAGGGGCTCCCTGGCACTCACTCACTCCCTAAAGGGGCTCCCTGTCACTCACTCACTGCCTAAAGGGGCTCCCTGGCACTCACTCACTGCCTAAAGGGACTCCCTGTCACTCACTCACTGCCTAATGGGCTCCCTGGCACTCACTCACTACCTAAAGGGGCTCCCTGGCACTCACTCACTACCTAAAGGGGCTCCCTGGCACTCACTACCTAAAGGGACTCCCTGTCACTCACTCACTACCTAATGGGCTCCCTGGCACTCACTCACTCCCTAAAGGGGCTCCCTGTCACTCACTCACTGCCTAATGGGCTCCCTGTCACTCACTCACTCCCTAAAGGGGCTCCCTGGCACTCACTCACTACCTAAAGGGGCTCTCTGGCACTCACTCACTCCCTAAAGGGGCTCCCTGGCACTCACTCACTACCTAAAGGGGCTCTCTGGCACTCACTCACTACCTAAAGGGCCTCCCTGTCACTCACTCACTGCCTAAAGGGACTCCCTGTCACTCACTCACTACCTAATGGGCTCCCTGGCACTCACTCACTCCCTAAAGGGGCTCCCTGTCACTCACTCACTACCTAAAGGGGCTCCCTGTCACTCACTCACTACCTAAAGGGGCTCTCTGGCACTCACTCACTACCTAAAGGGGCTCCCTGACACTCACTCACTCCCTAAAGGGACTCCCTGTCACTCACTCACTGCCTAAAGGGACTCCCTGTCACTCACTCACTACCTAATGGGCTCCCTGGCACTCACTCACTCCCTAAAGGGGCTCCCTGTCACTCACTCACTACCTAAAGGGGCTCCCTGGCACTCACTCACTACCTAAAGGGGCTCCCTGTCACTCACTCACTACCTAAAGGGGCTTCCTGTCACTCACTGCCCAAAGGGCTCCATGTCACTCACTACCTAACCTGGGGGTCCCTGTCAGAATCCAGGTGAGAGGTGTCTACCATAATAAGGGGGCATTCTGCCTATTTATGTGAAATGCTGTCTATTTATGTGCCTCATGACTGCTGAATTTGTCTTGTTGGGGGCCTAATGATTGAATTTTTACTTGTTGGGGGCCTCATGATTTGTTGGGAGCCTCAAGATTGCTGAATTTGTCTTGTTGGGGGCCTCATGATTTGTTGGGGGCCTCATGATTGCTGAATTTGTCTTGTTGGGGGTCTCACGATTGCTGAATTTGTCTTGTTGGGGGCCTCATGATTGCTGAATTTGTCTTGTTGGGGGCCTCATGATTGCTGAATTTGTCTTGTTGGGGGCCTCATGGTTTGTTGGGGGCCTCATGATTGCTGAATTTGTCTTGTTGGGGGTCACATGATTGCTAACTGCGAGACTATGGGAAAAGCTGAATCATTACCATATGAGACAATAGCATTAAACCTACTTTTTTAGCTTTTTTAAACAGAAAATAAAACTGGGAGGTTCTAAAAAAATGATGGAGCACTTCCTCCTTCCGGCTTGAAGGAGCAAGTGCTCGATATCGAGGCTTGCAACGCGTCCATTCGGACACTTGCACCTCGTTGAAACGCTGGGCGGAGAGCAGCGTTCTGGGTAATTAACCCCGCCGCATCTAGCCGCTCAGCTGTGGCAATTAGAGCTAACTTGAATCACGAGTATCCACCGTGGTTATTCGTGATTAATTTGTGGACAGCAAATCCTCCAACTAGCTCTGCCAACATGTAATGGCTACGCACATTTCTCAGTTTGTGTGTGTGGGGGGCCCCAAAATTTCTGATGGCGGCCCTGCTTCTGCTGCTGCTACTACTTTTACTACTACTACTGCTGCCACTGCTGTTACTACTGCTGCTGCTTCTCCTCCTCCTTCTTCTGCTAGTAGTACTACTACTACTTCTGCTGCTACTATTACTCTTACTATTACTACTGCTGCTACTGCTACTACTGCTGCTTCTCCTCCTGATGCTGCTGCTGCTGCTACTGATGCTTCTACTACTACTACTACTACTACTACTACTACTACTACTACTCATCATCATCATCATCATCATCATCATCACAATAATGCATTTGAAGATATGCATACCTGAGGGTACCTGTAAAGTCCAGATACCAGGGCCATGCTGTAGGAGGAGCTAGATGCCAAGTCCCCTATGAATCCCGCCACTTGTGTCCTCTTCCAGCAGCTGTAGTTTGGGATCATCTTGCCTTTTCCTGATAGAATGGTCATGGTGTTGGCAATAGAATATTGGTCAGTAGCGCATGATTCCAGTGTCTTGTATCCCAAGGTAAGATTAGGCAAAATGTCAACATTATTATTAATCTCTTGAATGGCAAAATGGAAGATGAGTACATGGCGGTACAGGTGAGCTGAAGGACTAAAACATATAATAATATTAATACACAAAATATGTAGTCTGTAGAGGATCAAGGTGTGCTTAAAGTGAACCTGAACCAAACCAAATAAAATGAGTTTCACTTACCTGAGGCTTCTACCAGCCCCTTGCAGCCGTCCTGTGCCCTCGCCGGTCCTCAATGATCCTTCGTGCTCCCGCCGCAGGTTTGTTTCGGTTTCTGCCGTCTCCCAGTCGGTGGGCCACTGCGCCTGCCCGGCCCTCGCCACGCGTATCCTTGTTCGTGTTGCCGCCCGCAATAGCGTTCTCGCCAAATGCATCAAAGTAGTGATGATCGTAATCAGCTAATTACGATTACGTGAAGTTATGCGTCAATTTTACGCAATTACACCAATACATAATTACAAATTATTAATGCAGTTGACTTTGTAAAAGCATTCATACATGCTATTGCTACCCAAATTGCTACATATGTTAACCTCCTTGCCGGTTATCCCGAGCTCAGCTCGGGGTAACCTGCGTAGGAGGATTTCTCAGGCCCCGCTGGGTGGATTTTCAAAAAAATTTTTTTATTGCACACAGCTAACACTTTGCTAGCTGCGTGCATTTCTTGATCGCCGCCGATTCGCCGCTACCCGCCGCGCCGTCCCCCCCTCCAGACCCCTTGCGCAGTCTGGCCAATCAGTGCCAGGCAACGCTTAGGAGTGGATCGGGATTCCCTCTGACGTCCCGACGTCCATGACGTTGGTGACGTCATTCCGCCCCGTCGCCATGGCGACCGGGGAAGCCCAGCAGGAAATCCCGTTCTGAACGGGATTTCCTGCTTACTCTGATCGCCGGAGGCGATCGGAGTGGGTGGGGCGATGCCGCTGCTCAGCGGCTATCATGTAGCGAGCCCTCGCTACATGATTTCAATTTTTTTTTTTTAAAGTGCTGGGCTGCCCCCTTGCCATGGGAATTGGACCGGCAAGGGGGTTAAGAGAAATAGTGGGTACTATTCTTGAAATTGTGGGTACAATTTTGGTAGCAATAGCATGTATGGGGGCTTTGCTATTCACCGCCAAAGTCGCCATGAAATTGCACGTAAAGTTCCGGATGCCTACAATTACATACGAAATTAATTACACTTTTACCCCAAATTTCGCATTACGATTACGATGCGTAATTGCGAATTACGGTGCGTAATTATGCATAGATGTCATTTCTGCTCATCTCTACGCCAAAGTGTCCCCAATCTGGACCTGCTAGCCCTCCACCTCCACCATACAGCCCACACCGTGTCTCTCCCTAGCTAAATGCTGTAATAAGGCTTTAAATGAGTGTATTCATTATTCAGTGGCCAGCATTGGATGCAGTTTTCAAGCATTTAGCTGGGGACAGACACAGTGTGGGGTGTATAGTGGAGGTGGTGAACTAGCATCACATAAGCACATGCTTTTGGCATAAGCATTCAGCCTGCTGATCACAGTGCAGTTTCTGTGTCATAGCTGGAGATGGCCTGAATGGTTCGCCGGGCGGATAGTTCACGCGAAATTCAGTATAGGGACGACCCGCCCCTATACCTCGTCATTGGACTAAACTCTGACTCTCTGCATCGCAATCAGCAGACACATGGCAGCCAATCAGGCTGCACTCCCCCACGGACACCCCCCCCCCATATAAAAACACAGCAGCTCCGGCCATGTTCTCAGCCTCTGGCTGCTGCTGTAGTGACTGGAGGGAAGAGATTGCTGCAGAGACAGGGACAGTTAGCTAGGCGCTTCTCTGTATTGCTGAAAGCACCCCAAAACAAAAGCCCTTTTGAGGGCTCATATTGTTCTATTTTGTATTTTTTTTTAGTATGAGACCCTGCATAAAGGCCACAGTCATTGCTGGGCCTTGCAGTTCTACTATCCTCTTCTATCCTCTTCTATCTACTACAAGCCAGCACACTGTCTATCATAAGCTGTGCTTAGCTTGTTGCAACTGTATTTGTGGGGCAACCAGCCCGTAGTCAGCGTCCCCTAAATGTCATGATGTAACAATAACATGTCATCACACTAGCACTAGTGTATGTGCAAAAGAGCTTTCAGTCTCCAAACTTCAGTCTCTTAACCTTCCTGGCGGTAACCCCGAACGTAGTTTGGGGTAAGCCGCGCAAGAGGTTTTCTCCGGCCCTGCTCGGCCGATTTTCTTAATTATTTTTTTGCTGGACGCAGCTAGCACTTTGCTAGCTGCGCCAGCACACTGATCGCCGCCGCCCCGTGCCAGATCGCCGCTATCCGTTGCGGCGCGCGGCCCCCCCAGACCCCGTGCGCTGCCTGGCCAATCAGTGCCAGGCAGCGCCGAGGGGTGGATCGGGACTCCCAATGACGTCACGACGTCGCTGACGTCATCCCGCCCCGTCGCCATGGTGACGGGGGAGGCCCTCCAGGAAATTCCGTTCTTTGAACGGGATTTCCTGATCGGAGATCGCCGAAGGCGATCGAAGCGGGCGGAGGGATGCCGCTGAGTAGCGGCTATCATGTAGCGAGCCCTGGGCTCACTACATGATTTAAAAAAAAAAAAAAAAGAAACTGCCGCGCTGCCTCCTGGCGGAATTTTTCATACCGCCAGGAGCGTTAATGGCTGCTTTTGGAGACATGCGCAGTTGCCTCATAATATTGCGCTGCCCTGCCAGGAACCCACGCCGCATCAACTGTTCAGGAGACTGAAAGTTTTAATGCGCATGAGTAACGCAGCGCTAGCGTGATGACGCGTTACTGTTACATCATGACATTTAGGGGACACTGACTATCTAGGGCATACCAACACCACGCCAGCAGCATTAAGCAGTACATGAGTGTGTGTCCGCATGCGCACACTCAATTATGTAGCCTCTAAACCCCACCAAAGTGCAGAATCAGGTGACTCCCTAAAGCCTAATAGTGGGAATGCACAGCTCGATTTTGAGCTATTAAGATGGCTTGATAGATAATTTCCAATCCTTCATTGAAGTGAATTGAGAAAAGATAAGAGAATTGAGCAGGGACAAAATTATCGGGCGCAGAATCGAGCACCAGAATTGACTCGCTTATTCGCAGCATAATACATACATCTAATTTTGATTGGCCAATCATACCTCTTCTACGTATTAAAAATTGGCCAGTGATTGGCTAATGAAAAGAGAATGTGTGTGTACCAGGCTTAAATGCAGGGACAGTGAACAGAGGTGAGTGAGTCTCCAGCACACTCTTCAGAGCACTAGTGATACTCCACTTGAGACTGGGGCCGTCCCTAGAGTGTTTGCAAGAAAACCTGTGTCACCCCCACCCCTTTCCCCGCATCACACATACTGTATACACAAACACATCCCATGTGATATAAACCATGCACCATATGATATATGCTGCCACAATGCACCTCAAATACCATTAAAGAAACCTGAGATATATAAAATCTCGGGTTTTATACTAACCTGCGGCATTGGATTCCATCCAGTGCCCTCCGCTGTGAGGCCTGCCCTCCACCTGGGACGTGGGCCACTGCTTGTGCATGCACAGTTTACAGGACGCCTCAGTCCGAATTAAAATCTAAAAATGACACCCTGTGAGCGTGTGGGGAGGTGCGAATAGGTTTACCGTACCTCCTGTAGCCCGGCGTCTGCCTCCGTTTGCCCGCTATTCCTGTGGTTGTCATAGTCCTGGTTGGAGCAGTCGGGGGCCCTTTGACCCGGATATACTGCGCATGCGCCATATGTCTTCTTGAGAGGCTTGTGACAGCACTTGCCGGGGACCTAGCATGCTGTGCGCGCACATGCCTACGCAATGACCTATCCTGCGGGCACAAGCATCCCAAGAGGACATACTGCGCATGCGCAGTGCAATATGTCTGGGTCAAAGAGCACCGACTCCTCCAACCAGGACAATGACAACTGCAGGAATAGCGGGTGAACGGAGGCAGACGCCGGACCATAGGAGGTGCAGTAAACCTATTTGCAACTCCTCACACACTCACAGGGTGTCATTTTTAGATTTTAATTAGGACCAAGTTATCCTTTGAAGTATTAGGACCCGTCAGGTAATAACATTCACAAAAAAAGCATGGGCGGGGGCGGGGTTAGTGTACACAACATTACAATTCATAAATTGACAAAATGAAATAAATACATTTACCACCACATAAGATCATCAGACCCTCCAGTGGTTCATCCGTGCTGCTCCTGCTGCTGGTTATGTCTCCCCAAAGGTCCTGTAGAGCTGCTGCTCATCTCCCTGGTGCACTGTCCACGAATCACAGCACCGCTGCTTGCTGGGAGGATGTCTGGCAAAGTGCCTCCAAGTCTAGCACCCCGAGTCCCCCATTCTGTTCTCGGAGGTCCTCCTGGATGTCGCGGGTATCCGTCACCGGGGAGCTGCTTGTGACCGGGGGCGGAGTTAGAGGTGGAACAACTGAGCCACAGAATGGCATCAGCTTTCTATTGGCCCGGACGGGGGAGAAGGCGGTTTTGAGGCATGCAGAGCACAATTAGTTTTGTTGTAATTGCCCCTGCGCATGGAGAAGCGATTAGAGGCAGGGGAGGGTGGCGATTTGGAAAGAATGGGAGGCTCACATTGCACAGCAATATACGGCCGCGGGGACCTGACCTGCATTGCGCAGAGAGCTTCTCTGCGGTGAGCGACATCTCAGCGTGTACTCTCCGCTATGCATAGAAGGAAGTCGGGCATTCAAGGAGGGAACCTGCCTCTATTAGATAAGGCGCCTATAGGCACGTGCCTATAGTACCTTATGGGAAATCCGGCCCTGGGTGAGTAGAAGGTCATTCAATATAGTGGCTCTCTCTACTAGTTTGTATTTATAGATTGGTGAATGGAACATGTGTTCCCAAAGCCGATCAAAGATATATGAATGATCACTGCTGTATGGGTTTTATCTACAGTAGCAATGTATATTTTAAAACTATAGGGGTTGACAATGTAGAAATAGTTTATTTTCTAATTTATTCCTATTTTTTTTTTCATTTAAAATGCATAGAAAATAAGGTAATTACTAAAAAGAATAAAAATAACATATCCTCTATAATAAAACCTAAATGCCCCTGCGGTATCGGCAGTATGAAGACACCTAGAGCCCGTTTAGGTCTATAAAAAACCTAATTTGTGGCAAAAAAAAAACAATATTTAAGTGCGATAAGTATTGATAAAGTTATTGGTGAATGAATGGGAGGAGCACTGAAAGGTGAAAATTGCTCTGGTCCATAAGGGGAACACAGACTTGCTAAAGAAAACTGTATCTGAGTCACCGGCTAACAGAAAATAAAAAATCCTTATTGCACATAAAGGTTTAAACAGCATCCACTTACAATAACATGATTGAGCCACATGGATAGTACACTTTTTTCCATTAAAAAAACACTAAAATTGTGAATGTTAACAGCTCATTTAAAGGGGAACTGAAGAGAGAGGTATATAGAGGCTGCCATGTTTATTTCCTTTTAAGCAATACCAGTTGCCTGGCAGCCCTGCTGATCCTCTGCCTCTAATACTATTAGCCATAGCCCCTGAACAAGCATGCAGCAGATCAGGTGTTTCAGACTTTAAAGTCAGATCTGACAAGACTAGCTGCATGCTTGTTTCTGGTGTTATCCAGATACTACTGCAGAGAAATGGACCAGCAGGGCTGCCAGGCAACTGGTATTGATTAAAAGGAAATAAATATGGCAGCCTCCGTATACCTCTTACTTCAGTTCCCCTTTAACAATAATTGCTGGCGCTGGTGCATATCCAAGTATAGCGCATGCCTGACCAGTACTGATTAACCTAAAGATACAACATGCATGACCACGCACACATACCCCACTCACACAGGTTTTTGCCAGTAGTTTGTATTGGGGGGGGGGGGGGCTTAGGATTTAAATTAGAGTGAGGAATATAATGAGAACTGGGTGGTCAAACTTAAATTCAAAACTCCATCCACAGAAAACAGCAATGATAATGTATTGGGAGGGCAAACAGATTCTTCCTCCGTCCATCTCAAATTGGGCCAACAGATACTATTATTAATTTACTCATCATGATGAGTTGCTTCTGCTTGGTGATCGCATGTTGATTGGTAATAGCGTGCATCGCAGCCTTCCCATCCAGGATGATCACCTCCATGCCATGATTAGCAGGGTGTGCGACGCGGCAGCGCTGTTGCAATCTCCGCCCACCTATGCATTTCTCAGCCAATTGGCTGCTTTGTCAGGGTGTGGCTAATAAGGCAGTGTCCACACTTTTATGCATATTGGCATTCCCACCGCTCTAAGTTAGACATTAAAGTGGATCCGAGATGAACTTTTACTCATTGCATAATTGTGTTCCTTTCCTATTGTTTATAGGGCATTCCTCAAGCCAAATACTTTTTTGTTTTTGTTTTAATACTGTAATTCCCTATAAACTAAACAAGCCACGCCCACAGGTTTTCAGAGAGCCCAGGCACTTTCAGACAGTAGCAAGGGCTCATGGGAGCTCAGTCTGGACAGGAGGAGGGGGAGGTATTACTAGCCAGAGATTTCAGAGGCAGAGGGGAGGAGGGGGGATTAGGTTTTTTTGCTCAAGATGCAGATAAGCCTGCCTCTGTGTAATGTTTACAAACAACATGGCTGCTGTCATTATATCACAGGAAGAAATAATCATATTCTATTAAAGCTGTTTGCAGCTACATTTGCTATGTAAACTATCTAAACTTTAGATAAGATATATAGACAAGTTACTTGTTATAGTTAGTTTTTCATCTCGTATATGCTTTAAGCATGAGGATTTGCACTCAAACCCAATCTATGCACCTTTCTTTAGTTCCGGGTACAAACTTTGAAACGTCGATGAATGATCAGAGTTGCATAGAGGGAGAGGAAGAGTTCCACTTCATCACATCTCATAGGCATGGTTTTGATGGTAAAAAGCAAAAAAGGGAATAAAGTGCATCTGAGAAACTGTCATTTATTCAAAAATGACATCAGAGACTATGATGATCTCAGTCACTCCCTCCACAGAGGTGAGCTGCAGTCTATAATAATTACAGCTGTTAGTAATAGCAATCCTATCCAGTAACAGAAATTCCACTATCTTAAAGTGGTATAAAACTTAGCATTTTCTCTTTATTCTAAAAGATTATTTACAACTTAAAGAGGAACTGTAACGACAAAACGTCCCCTGGGGGGTACTCACCTCGGGTGGGGGAAGCCTCAGGATCCTAATGAGGCTTCCCACGCCGTCCTGCGTCCCTCGGGGGTCTCGCTGTAGCCCTCCGTACAGCCGTGACGCAATATTTACCTTCCTGGCTCCTGCGCAGGCGCTCTGATGCCTCTCGGCGCCGAAGTAGGCGGAAATACCCGATCACCGTCGGGTCTGCTCTACTGCGCAGGCGCAAGTTTCCGGCGCCTGCGCAGTAGAGCGGACCCGACGGAGATCGGGTATTTCCGTCTATTTCCGTGTGAAACACGCTCTGTCCCTTTCCTTCTCCCCTCCAGCCAGCCAGTCTGCTCCAGCGTGCAGGGACACTTCACCCTCCCCAAAGCTGCTTAGCACAGCGTGGTGTGACATCCAGCCAATTGGTCCCTGGTGAGCTGTCTCTCATTGCGCTCTGCCTTTACTCCTTTCTCTGCACAGACACTCGCACACTGCTCATCGGACATCACCTCTCCCCCAGCAGTCCCCCTACCCCCCTCCCTCCTTTCATGCTGCTGCCTTAACCCTTGGAGCTCTGTTTTCTTACCATGCTACACTTAATTTGCAACATCAGGGTTTTTCTCTTGTGTTTTTAAAAGGTGGTCACTCACTTAGGTTTACACTTTTCTTACTATCTCCTGCAGTTTATTTGGCATATTAATATTTAGTATTTATAAAGCACCAACATCTTCCAACCACAGCGCTGTACACAGTATATTGTCTTGTCATTTAGCTGTCCCTCGGTGGAGCTCACAATCTAATCCCCACCATAGGCATATGTCTCGTGTAATGTATATATCATAGTCTAGGGCAATTTTGGGGGAAGCCAATTAACTTATCTGTATGTTTTTGGGATGTGGAGGAAACCGGAGTGCCTGAAGGAAACCCAAACAGACATGGGGAGAACATACAACCTACATGCAAATAGTGCCCTGGCTGTGATTGGAACCAGGGACCCAGCACTGGAAGGCGAGAGTGCTATCCACTACACCACCATGTAGAAAAAGGGGGTGTGGTCTGTGTTAATGGCCAGAGTTTAGGGCGTTTAGGGCGCCAGAGCTTATGTGCCTATAGGCTCCTGAGCTGTAAACCCGGCCCTGAGGATGGCTCAGGACGGCTGATTCATTGAACGGCTCGCAATCCAGCTCATGATCAGTAGCTCATGACTCAGAACCGAGGGCCCACAGCATCCCCGGCATGCAGATCACGACACCCCTCCCCGCCGCTGGCCCAATACCCCCTTCCTGCCAGCTACCCCTCCAGCTCGGCGGCCCCCCAGACCGGCCCCCCCACGGGGGAGGGGGGGGTGGTGGGATGATGCGGCTAAGGCAATTTTTTTAAAATTTGCCTCAGGCGGCAAAAAGTCTAGGGCCGGCCCTGCCTGCATCGTTGTTCAGGGGCAGTGGCTAGAAGTATTAGAGACACAGAATCAGCAGGAGAGTCAGGCAACTTGCATTATTTTAAAAGGAAAAATCCATATCCTTCT